>NC_143069.1:22713939-22865454 GCF_052426305.1 Pelodiscus sinensis | reverse complement strand
CTTTTATTTCTGGTCATGTGTCCATATTGCCCTGAAAGTGTTACCTCCAGAGGCGTGGCTAATGGGAGTCAGGGGGCGTGGCTAATGGGGGTCAGGGGGCGTGGCTAATGGGGGGCAGGGGCGTGGCTAATGGGAGTCAGGGGGCGTGGCTAATGGGGATCAGGGGGCGTGGCTAATGGGGGTCAGGGGCGTGGCTAATGGGAGTCAGGGGGTGTGCCTAATGGGGGTCAAAGAGTACATTTAAAAACATTCTTTGGGTGCACACCCTAATGAAATGTGCTGCGCACGCCTATGTGCAGAGAGCAGATCCAGTCCTGGGAGCAGGGCTGCAGCCACAGAGTTATAGACGCCACCCAGAGAGCAGATCCGCATGCTGGGAGCAGGCCTGCAGCTGTAACCCACACACCTGATGTGGGTCACTATCCGAAGGAGTGGCACTGAGACCACTTCCAGCAAGCAATTATTACAAGGGAGCTCTTCAGCTTATGCTGAGAGGCAACTGGCTTATAACTCAAGCTGTAGCAGCTCCTGCCCTAAGCTCCAAAAGTCCCAGGTTCTAATCCACCTGGTGGCAGTTGCACAGCCATGGAAGCAGAGGGGCCAGGGAACCCTCTGTACAGGACTCCCCCCTCCCCCCCACACACACACCCTTGCTTCCTGGAATCAGCCACCTAGGTGAATAAAGCTGGAAACCCCCATGCCTATAGCTATGCGCCTTTGCTAAATAGCTAGAGCCATTCTAAAGTGCCCAGATCTCACAACTAAAAAGAAGACGTCCCAATGAGCTGTTAAGCTGTGCTGCCTGCCTCAGACAAGTAGCTCCAAGAAGAGCGAGTGCTGTAACTCTGGAGCCTAATGATGGTGGTGTCCTCCAGCCATTTCAGATTAGTACAGCTGCCTCCCTGTGAACCAGGTGCGAGCTGGCCATGGGGTCCCATAGACCTGGCTTGTGCAGCCTAACCTGATAACCAAGCAGCCCATCCATTACTAGCCAGCTGATTACCTTGGGCATGGGAGACCATTGCACTTGTAATTCCTGGGGCCTTCATGCACTGACAGGGCTTGACTCAATCGGCCAGCTAGGGAGAAAGAAATAAACAGAAGGCAGAGGAGTCACCAAGCGATCAGAAGACCAGCACGATGCCTTATAGGCCGTACAGCTGTGAAGAGTCACCAAGACAGGGCAGGTGATGCTAACCTGAGTTAGTCCATTAGCTGCAGCTAGGCTGGGCCATGAGAGGAGAGACAGGCAGTAAATCTGCAGCTGTCAGACCATAAGGAGGACACGGAGGTTTCGAAACCAGCTCAGAGAACAGGGCTGGGTAAGAGGCCACCCACCTAACACTGTGATCTGGCCGCTTTCTGTTTAGATCCTGCTGCCCATGCCGCCGAATTCTAAGTGGGGACTCAGGCAGCAGGATCCACAGGCAGCAGGATCCAATTTTAAATGATTCACGGCTCATGGTTACAGCAGGGGCAGGAGCCACGAGCCCTTTAAAAAGCTGTAGCCACGCTGGACAGCTGCCAGTAGTGGCAAAGCTGTGAGCTCTTTTCTGTGCTTTTAATTGAAAGCCTCAGCCACGGAGAACTCTGAGGGTGGGCTAGTCCACAACACCGCCCCTTCTGCCTCAGGCTCCGCCCCTTCTGTGGGTGGAGCCGGCCTATGACCCCATACCAAAATCCATTAAGTGGCCCCCTTCTGAAAATTATCGCCCAGCCCTGTCACAGAATCATAGAAAAGTCTGAGTGGAAGGGACCATGATAGGTCCAGTGTTTCGCAAACTTTTTTTATAATGTACCCCCTTTAAAAAAAAATTTGTAAGTACCCCCAGTACCTACAGTTTTCAGACACACACAATTTTTTTCTACCGTTACAACACATTTGTTTAAACAACTGCATCGTAGCCGGGCGGGCGATGGCATTTTTGGGTGTAAAAGGTACAAAAAGAATAAAGCGCTGTCAAACTGAAAACTAAAATTCAGTTTTCTCCAAATTTCAGTTGTGTTGACGTGTCCCCCAGACATCTCTTGAGTACCTTTAAGGGGACTCGTACCACTGGTCGAGAAGCACTGATCTAGTCCACCCCTGCACCGAGACAGGACCAAGCATGTTTGTCTCACCTCTTGGCCCCTAGGACACGGCTTGAACTAACGCACTTGGAAAGACATTATCGTATATACGCCCAAAGTGCTTCGTCTCAGTGTATTACCATAAAATCTAACTGACCGAACTCTGACCTTTCATTTCCCTGTCACTTGGCCAGCCACAGCCTCACAAGCCTTCGGCATCGATCTCAAAGCCTTCGTCACGCTTTTACACACCTGTGCTGACACGCTTGTGAGCCAGGCACACTTGTGCGACACGTCCCAAAGCACTTGCTCCAGGGCATTACATCGCACTTGCCTGCCTTTGATGGACAGGGAAAGGGAGACCTGAAAGGCCTCTCCAAGGTCACCAGCGCGAGAGTGAGCGCAGAATTGAGGAGCAAGGGTCTAACACACAACTCTGTGCCTTAGTCACTAGGTGGCATTAGATTAGAACCCGGGAGTTCTTACACCCAACCCCCTGCCCCCTCCACTAGGCCATGCTGCTGGCCTCCCGCCTCTCCCCCAGGGCTTGGAGACAGACGGGAGGCTGGAGCCAGCCTGCGCAGAAGGGGCTGTAACGCTTACAGCTCGTTCATGACACTGCCCCTGCGCAGCCCCTCTCAGATCCACACTCGGAACCCACAAGAAACACCCCAAGAGCAGAGATGAAACCGCCACTCACCTGCAGCCCAGCTTCCAGGAAGGGCAAAGCAAAAGCGGCGCTCGCGGATTCCAGCCCAGCCTGGCACCTGCTTCCTGAACTTTGGCCCCTTTCCTCCAAGATAGCAGGAGGCTGCTCTGGGCCTTTTGTGCCCACGACGGGGCAGAAAAGCAAACTCAGCTGTTGGTTCCATCTTGCGGGCAGAGCCCCGGCAGACAGTGGCAGGCGGGGGTATCGACTGACCCTCCAACCCAGGATATTCCCCCCACACCTGGATTCGCTTCCTAGTCATCCCCATCTCCCTGCACGATCCTTGTTTCTCATCCCGCCGGTCCGAGAAATTGTCAGAGCAGGTTGATCCCGACCTTGCCAAGGGCTTAGGTTACATCACAAGGCTTTGCCGCCACAGCTGGCTTGGCTTGGGTGTGTGGCAAAAGCCCCCCCCCCCCCTCCCCCCGTTGGCACAGCTATTCTGGCAAAGCCGCCAGGACAAATGGCAACTCTGCCGAAAAGCATCTGCTGGCTTTAAGCTCCCTGCGAGCTGTTCTCATCGCTCAGCCATCACCACCACTGCCCTGCCTCTGTCCTGCTCCTCATCCCCGCCCCCACTCCTATCCCCTGCTCTCCTCCATCTCCTCCCCCTTCCCTTCTCCTGCCCCTCCCCATTTCCACCTGCCCTGCCCATCCCCGTCCTCTCCCTCCCCCCGTCTGTCCCCCTCTTATGTGAGGGCTTTGCTGGAAACGCCCCCCCCCCCAAGCCAGGGAGATCTCCCCTCCGGGAACAATTCAGCCCCCCCCATCTCGCTCCCTCCACTCCACAGTATTTCCTCCATTCCCCACAGTTGAAAATTGAGCTCCCCCATCCCCTCAGGTGACAGTCGGGCTCCCCCATATGCAGCTGCCTAGGTAGGCACCTCCACAGCCAGAGCCTGCCCCTGGCGCCCACGTCCCCTCCCCGACTGCCTGTCCCAGGCGACCACCTGAACCTGCGTCCCCCATTCCCTCAGATCACAGCTCCCTCCCTGACCCTGCACCCCCCGACACCCCTCCCCCAGGCCAGACTCCTCTCTGGCACCCGCACCCCCTCCGCCAAACCCTCTGCTCCCCCTTCACCCAGGTCACAGCTCCCTCCCTGACCCTGCACCCCTCTAGAGCCCCTCCCCCAGGCCAGAGTCCTCTCCTGCGCCCATACCCCCTCCTGGACCCTGCACCCCTATCCACCGCCCCAGATCATACCCCCCCCCCTGCACCCAGGCTCCACCCCTAAGCTCCCTTCTGCACCCAACCACCCCGTCCCAGACCCCAAAGCCCTCGGTAGAAATGTGGCCCTTGATCAGTTGCCAAAATGGCCCCCCCCCATTACAAATTATTGACCAAGCCTGATCCAAATGTTTTTTGAAACATTGTTTAATGAGAATGTAAATACAATTCAATACAATTGGGAGGGTTGGGGGGAGGGGGACGCAGCTGCTGGCTCCTCAGCTCTTGCTGCTCTCACTGGGTGTCTTCCTGCTGCAAGGGAAGCAGAATCCGTCACATTCATCCCTGGGGACTCAGGGGAACTGGCCCCCCCAGCATTTCCACCCTCCTCCCCCCTGCTCTCTGGTCACCCCCCGTCAGGCCCGCAGGGTGAGCTCCTGACCCCCCCCCCCCAGAGCTCCTGACACCTCGGCCCCCTCCCGCCTCCTAGGACAGTTTCTGTGTTCAGAGCCTCCCCCACCCCCAGGGACGCTCGCAGGGGCAGGAGGGATTCTGCCAGCAGGGACGTGGGGTGGGGGCAGCCTGAGGAAAGGGGCGGGGGACTCCCTGAGGGGATGGGAAGGAGACCCTGGCCCTGCCCCAATCTCCTGATCTGCTCCGGCTGCTCACCATGTATTCCAGGAGCTGATGGGCCTGCCCATGCAGGGCGTGGGCCAGGACCAGCCCGGCCTGGCTGGGGCGCCGCAGGGGGGAGCGGGCAGCGAGCAGAGCCTTGTCCAAAAAGCAATTCTCCTGCTCTGGTGTAAAGAGCTGCCCAAAGACCTGAAATCAAGAGCACAGGAGGTTTCAGCTGACGGCCCAGAGCCCGGCCCCAACTCCTGGGGCTAAAACAGCTTCCTCCTCCCCCAAACTCCCTTCCAGACCCTGCACCCAGACGCTCTCCTCACCCGGCACCCCAACCCCTGCCCCAGGTCACAGCTTCCTCCTGCCCCCAAGACCCTCCTACCCCCACGAGGGCCCCAGCCAGCCCCACCCCCGAGCCCTGCCCTGCCCTGGCAGCGCGTCCTTACCTCTCCCACCCTCACGCTGTTGCTGTGAGCCAGGACCCATCTTTCTTTGTAGTAGTGTCTGCACCACAGGTCCTCTGCCTGGTGGATGCTGAGGCCTGCAAGAGACACAACAGGGTCATTCTGCTGGCAGGTCTGAGCCCTTCCCCTCCCACGGGTCCCTGCAGGCATCCCTGGGCAAATGGAGGGGCACAGGGGGCAGAAGGGGAACACAGAGGGACGCATCCCCCCTTGGGCCAGTCTGGGGGAAAAGGGCTGGGTCCCCTCCCCCCGCCGCCGGCACCCTCAGGGTGTCCCTGGGGCCCAGGTCCCGGCTGGGTTCCTTACCCCTGTGGTGCAGGAGGAGTTGATACAGGCTGTGCACCCCCTCCCGGGCCAGCCGGCTGACGTCTTCAGATGGGTCCGAAATAAAAAGGCCCAGCTGGGCCACGTGGTGACCCATCCTCGGCCAGTCGGCGGAGTTCTGAGGGGAGAGAAGAGGGGGGGTCCCTCAGCATCCTGGGGCTGCACGTCCCATGCAAACGGCCGCCGAGGCGGGTCTGAGCTCGGGGGACGGACAGAGACACCTCCCGGGGCGGGGCGGGGCCGGCCTTGCGAGGAGACAACCCTGAGCAATGGCCCCGACTGAAGGGTCACTCCGGGGGTGGAACAAGGGGATCCACTGACGGCCACTCCCCAGTCCCCAGGCCCAGTCCCTCAAGAGCCCCCCTGAAGGGCCCAGGGTCGCCCCTCCCCGGGGAAAGGAGAACGCGGCCCATTCCCGGCCCATTCCCGGCCCTGCCTCTGCCTCCCGGGGATGCTCCCAGCCCCGCGCCCTGCAGCCCCAGACCCCCCGGCTCCGAGGTCACTTACGTCAAACCCCGGGAGGGTGGTGGCGACTCCCAGCAGGGCCGTGGTGCTGCCAAGGGCCCTGGCTCGCTCCTGGGGCAGGCGGGACTCCAGCCACGGGCTCAGGTGCTGGGGGGGAAAGAGGCAGGTCAGGACCCGTAGGGAGGTGCCGGTTCTGGGCAGAGCCTGGGGCTCCTCTCGGACTGTGCCCCCCCCAGCCACTGACACTGCTCCTCTCTCGGCCCCCCCCCGAGGAAGCAGGGACAATGGCCCCGTCCCCCCCACGGGGCTCACCTCCATTATGAGCTGCAGCCGGGCGGTGTCTGGGGACTCGGCGAGGAGGCTCGCCAGTAGGGCCCGGAGGTCGTAGGGAAGGGCCCGGATGAACTGCTGCAAGACAAGGGGGAGCCCTGGGTCAGAGGGGGGTTGGGGAATCCAGGCCACCCGCTGGCTCCGGGGTGCAGCCTTGAGCAGGGTCTGAGCCGCCTCGCAGAGCAGGGAGGAGCTCAGGCTGGGCATGGAAGGGACGGGCCCCCCGGGAGAGCAACGGGAAACCTGGAGGGAAGGATCCAAACCTGCAGCTTCTTCCCTCCCTCTGCCCGCCCCCCGCCCTCTCTGGAGCTCCAGCCCAGCCCGGGAGCAGGGCCCGGAGGGACGTACCTGTGTGTGGATGGGCTCCTGCTGCCAGTCCCCAGACACAGTCTGTCCCAAGGCCGCCGTCAGCAGGGGGCTCAGGAGCTGGGCCCGCAGGGGAGGCTGCAAGGTGCTGGCAGGAGAGAGGGGCAGAGACTGTTAATTCAGCAGCAGGAGACAGAGACTTTCCCACTCCCTGGCCAGGGGATCTGCTCTGGGGGGAGTCGGCGGGGGGGGGGGGGTCGGTACCTGAGGCTGCAGGCGGCGCTGAGGCAGTCGGCCAAGACCAGCGGGGGGGCGAGTCCTCCATGATCTCCTGGGAGACCCAAGGAGACAAAGGGGCGTGTGAGGCTGGGGACCCCAAGAGACGCTCACGCGGCCAGCGCCCCCACCCAGCAGGATCCAACCCCACTGCCTCCCGCTGCCCTGTAGCCCCCCTGCCCGACACAGGGCCCCTCCCAGCACCCCCCTCCCAAACCGGGACCAGCTCAATCCTTGTCCCCAGGCCGTCTCCTGCCCCTCCCTGCCCTGGTGACCAGCCTCTGAACCTCCTCATCCCTGCTCCCCAGGCGCATCCCCAGCAGCCCGCTCGGCTCCCTTCCAGCCCCCCATGGCCCGGGGAGACCCCTCCCTGTCCCGAATCCCCCTTCCTGTCCGGCACCCCAGACCTGCCCCATTTCTGTGTCCCTCCCTCCTCCAGCATCCCCACCCACCCTCCCCATGTCCACCTCCAGCCCTCCTGGCTCCACCCATCCCGTTTCCAGCACCCCCACCCGCCGCCATGGCCCAGGCAGACCCCTGTCCACCCCACGTATCCCCTTCCCTCCTCCCGGCTGCCGCGACTCGCTTACAACGATCCTGGCCATCATGGTGTCCTTGCAGCAGCGCGGCGCCAGGGTGTCCTCGCCCCTTTGGAGGGCGGCGAGGCAGGCGAGGGGGATGGCCAAGAGGAACCGCTGCAGGGCGGCTGGGCTCTGCGCCCCAGAGAGAGTCTATGAGCCTGGGGCCTGCCTGCCCCCCACGGACAGCTGCAGGGCTCAGGTCTCCCAGGAGTGGAGGTGGGAGCTGCTGGTTGTCCAAGCACCCACACTCCCCCCAACTGCTGCCTCAGGCTTGTGGGGGCCCAGCTGGTGCATGACAAGAGCCCCCAGCTTGGGGGGTCCAGGTCATGCAGGAGAAGGGGCCCCAGGGGGATCCCCAGGGACAAGCCCCTCCCGGAGGGGGGGGGACGTGCTGGGAAGGGGCCGGACAATCTCGGGTCCCCCCAGTGTGGAGAAGGTTCCTACCGTGTCCCGGGTGTGGAGCTGCTCTTCGATGTCGTAGATGGCCCCTTCCTCCACCCGGGAGTCCATCCGCTCCTGGCAGAGCTCCGCCGAGGCACAGGGGGGCTCTGTGCGGGAGGGAAGGGACCAGGGTGACTCCAGCGGCCAGCAGGGGTCACGCGCCCCCATGTCAGGGACCCAGGGCAGGTTGGGCCCCACACGCCCCTCGCAGGGACCCATCCCCCTTCCACCCTCACATCTGCCAACGCCCTCAGCAGAGCCCCCACCAGGAACAAGAGAGCCAAGCAGCCCCCCCATCCATTGCCCTGGCTGCGGGGCAGACACTGGGACTGCCCCCCCCCCCCCCCGGGTACTGGGTGAGCCCCTGGGCCCAGCGTGTTCACGGCCCCTCACCTGGGTCTGAGCGGCTGCAGGAGGTGGCCCGGCTGCAGCTGGAGGCCCAGGCGCTGCTGCTGACGGACCTGGACCCACAGCTGCAGGGGCTGGTGCGGGGAGCGACGGGCTGGGGGCTCCCGGAGACTGGCAGGTCCCCGGGGGCTGGGCAGGGCGATGCCCCCTGGTGGTAATGGGGGCTGGGCTCCCGGGGCAGGTGTTTCTCTCCACAGAGGAGGCCCCGGAGCCACCCTACCCGGCTCCCCCGCTGGGCTGGGTCCCGCCTGCCCAGCCGCCTCTGGAGCCAGGTCCGGGGGGGCCTGGCCGGTGGGCGAGTCGCCCCGAGCTGGTGGGATCCAGCTTCCCCGCCCGCGGGGACGGAGAAGCTGCTCCCCACCGACCCTGGGGCCATCTTCAGGGCTTTCTTGAACCACAGCCGAAAACGTTTGGCCATGCTGGAAATGAGGGGAGCAAAGGGGAGCTTGGGGCGCAGCCTGCAGAGCGAAATCCAGGGGTTCCAGCTCCCCAGAGCGACTGCCCCCAGCCCCCAAATGGCCCCTTGCTTATCGGTTCGGTCTTGCACAGGCACTGCAAGGACCTGAGGGTATGTCTACACTACCCCGCTAGTTCGAACTAGGAGGGTAATGTAGGCATACCGCACTTGCAAATGAAGCCCGGGATTTGAATTTCCCGGGCTTCATTTGCATAAGCGGGGAGCCGCCATTTTTAAAACCCCGCTCGTTCGAACCCCGTGCAGCGCGGCTACACGGGGCACGAACTAGGTAGTTCGAACTAGGCTTCCTAGTTCAAACTACCGTTACTCCTCATTCCACGAGTCTCCTGCCCATCAACAGCCCCTTCTTGGCCAATCAGGGGAGAATCTAAGGTGTGGGGGGTGGAGCGTTCTCCCCAAAGACACCGGCATAGACTTGTTCCAGCCCCACCTCCCCAGTCCCCACAATGGGGGCTGCATCCCCCACCCCACGGCTCCTGCAAACCACCCCCCGTCCTTCAGCTAGTCTGTTGGGTCCCAAGCTGGGGGAGGCAGCAAGGGAAGGTCACAGAGGAGGCAAGAACAGAGCAGAAATGTGGGGGGATGGAGGAAAAGGGAAACCAACCAGGAGAAAGCCCCAGTGGCGCTAAGGACGCAGCCCAGGTGAGGAATCACCTTCTGGCCCTTGACCGAGGGCTGGGCCTGCCTGGAACCCAGCCGGCCCCGGGCGGGATCCAACCCCTGGGGGCTCTTACCTTCGTCACAAAGGTGTCGGGATGTGGAACTCACAGAACGCGAACGAACCGTGAGGAGGAGACGCACCAGAGCTAAAGCAACCGGGGGTCTCCAAAGTCCCCTGGGCCCGCCCCCCGCTTTTATCAGCCTGAGATGTGGGTCCCTCTGTGAGGTCATCACCTCCCCACCTGCCCTTTGCCTTATATGCTGAGGGCTGCCCAAAGCCCCTGTGAGGTCACCACCCCCACCCCCCACCCTGCCAGGCAAATGTCCTGCCTCTGGCCACCCCCCTGGGAAGTTTGAGCCATTACTAGGGGTCCCTCCCCCTCCCTCATAGGCTGCTCCCTGCCCTACACTGCAGGCTTCTTGCACGAGAGCTGTTTCACGCCGGAGTTCTTGCGCAAAAGGTCTCGTGCAAGAGTGCCTCCACCCTGCCATAGGCTTTTGCACAAGAGCGTCCATGGCAGTGTGAACGCTCTCTTGTGCAAGAAAGCTCTGATGGTCATTTTAGCCATAAAAGTGTCTTGCTCAAGAAGCCCCTGGTGCCCGTCCACGCTGCCTTCTTGCACAACAGCTCTTGCACAAAGGGGGCTTAGTCATCGTCGGGAGAGGAATAACTCCTGTGCAAGGAGCCCTGTTCTCTGATGCTTTACTGCAAATTTACTTCTGCAAGAACACACGTAGAGTGTAGACGCGCCACAAGTTTTTTCGCAAGAACACGCAAAAACAAGCCATGTGGATGTTTTCTTTTTAGGCAAAAGCCCCTTTTTGCACAAGATCGGTCGGCCTTTTTGCAGAAATAGGGATCTTGTGGGAAAAGGGGGTTTTTTGCACAAAAAGTAAACATCCACACGGCTTGGTTTTGCGCACAAACCCCGAGCACAAAAACGGATCGGCAGAAAATATGCAAATGACATTGCGTGTCATAGAGTCCCTCGTTAGCATATTTGTTGCCAAAAAAACTCGTTGTGTAGACGTAGCCTAGGAGAGAAGCGATCTCAGACACAAAGCCCTTCAGTAAGAGGGCATAGCCCTGGGGCGTGGTAGGAGACGTACGGCAGACATGGGAGGTCACTCTCCTAGCTATTTGGCACGGAGGAGGCCTCAGCTGGAGCACTGTGTCCAG
Organism: Pelodiscus sinensis; assembly: GCF_052426305.1. Taxonomy (NCBI): domain Eukaryota; kingdom Metazoa; phylum Chordata; order Testudines; family Trionychidae; genus Pelodiscus; species Pelodiscus sinensis. The sequence continues at coordinate 22,854,968 of NC_143069.1, read as the reverse complement.
ATCTCAGGGCCATGCTTTAGGAGAGAGAGTCCAGAGGGGAACTATGAAAAGGGATTAGGGACGTTAGATATTCACTGAGTAGTCAATTAACCTCATGATTTCTTATCGGTTACTTGACTTTTCGATAGTCCCCAGGGGCCAGCTGTCTCAGTCCTGGCTCGCGCTGGGTCCGGGACCTACCCCCTCTGCGGCTCTGCATTTACAGTGTGTTAGGAGCCAGGCGGGCAGGCAGCCTCGCTCAGTTCCAGTTTGCACCAGGTCCAGAAGCTCAGACCCAGCCCCCAGGCAAGGGCTGCTGCCAGCTTGTGCTGCTGCCTCTGATACAGAGGCAGCAGTACGGAGTGCCAGGAGGGAACTGGTCTAAAAAGCACCTCCCCTTGCGACCTGGCTGCCTGTCATCCCACGCTGCTGCCTCCGTTTTTGGCGAGAGAGAGCCGCCTGTCTTGAGACACCGGTGGGGAGTCGGATTTTCAAAAGGCAGGTCTCTGTCCTTTGTGAGCCTTCCAAAGCGCTTCGGTGGGGGGAGGGGGCAGGAAGGCGGACGACACTCAGGAATTGTAGCACCCAAATCCACGGAGTGTTTCGCCAGCACCTCCTGCAACAGAGCCCAATCCCTGACAGGCTTTTAGGCAAGATAGATCATTTGAAAAAATGACAGACACAGGGTTTTCCGTCACCGCTCTCCCTTTCTTTTATTTCCCTGGGCTAACTGGCTTGTTCCTCTTTGGCTAAGGATGGAAGGGTATGTCTACACTACAATGTTAGTTCGAACTAACGGACGTTAGTTCGAACTAACATTCATAGCCGCTACACTAGCGCTCCGCTAGTTCGAATTTGAATCGAACTAGCGGAGCGCTTAGTTCGAACTAGGAAAACCTCATTTTACGAGGCTTAAGCCTAGTTTGAACTTACTAGTTCGAATTAAGGGCTGTGTAGCCCCTTAATTCGAACGAGTGGGAGGCTAGCCCTCCCCAAGTTTCCCTGGTGGCCACTCTGGCCAACACCAGGGAAACTCTATGCCCCCCTCCCGGCCCCGGACCCCTTAAAGGGGCACGGGCTGGCTACGGTGCCCGTGCCAGGTGCAAGCCTGCTAGCACCCAGCCAGCAGACCCTGCACCTGGCACGGCACAGAGCCACCCACCCGATGTCCCCCAGCCCACCCCCTCTTCCCGGGACCAGGCTGGCAGCTCCCGGAAGCTTGCCCGGGACCGCAAGAGGCGGGTACATTCCTGGACTAGTGCGGACATCGTGGACCTCGTCCACGATCTCCGCACTAGGCACAGGAAAGTGGCCGTCTAGGGCAGGAGAGCTGCCAGCCTGGCCACCCAGGAGCAGGTTTGCATGAAAATCAAGGGGGTCCACTGAGACCCCCGACCCTGAGCCCTGAGCTTACAATGGCCGTCCTGGGTCAGACCAAAGGTCCATCTAGCCCAGTAGCCTGTCTGCTGACAGCAGCCAACCCTAGGGACCGTGGAGGGGATGGACCAAAGACAGTGACCAAGCCATTTGTCTCGTGCCATCCCTCTCCAGCCTTGCACAAACTTTGGGCAGGGACACCACTCCTACCCCCTGGCTAAGACTACTCCATGGACCCAACCTCCATGACTTGATCTCCCTTCCCTTTAAACTCTGTTCTAGTTGTAGCCTTCACAGCCTCCTGCAGCAAGGAGTTCCACCGGTTAACTATTTGCTTTGTCAAGAAGAACAACTTTCTCTTACTAGTTTCAAGCCTGCTACCCAGTCCTTTCCTTTGGTGTCCTCTAGTCCTTCTTTATGGGAACTCATGAAGAACTTTTCTCAATGCACCCTCTCCACCCAACCCCTGCTTTTAGAGACCTCTATCCTGTCCCCCCTCCGTCTCCTCTTTTCTAAGCTGAACAGTCCCAGTCTCTGTAGCCTCTCTTCATCTGGGACCTGTTCCCAACCCCTGATCATGTTAGTTGCCCTCCCCTCTCCCAGCCTTAATCTTCCCCTCTCCCACCTCCTTTTCCCAGTCTCCCCCAGTTTTGTTCAATAAAGACAGAGTCAATGTTGGAAGAAACGTTATCTTTATTTTGTACATCAATAAGAAAGGGGGCTAGGGAAGGGTAAGTGGAAGGAGGTGAGGGAGGAATGGGGTACGAGCCCCCGATGGGGAGGACTGGGCTGGCTCTGCAGGCTTCTGGGGGTGGAAGCTCTCCTGCAGCCCCCCGATTACCCCCTCTCCCCAGATGGCAGCCTGCGGCAAGTGCAGCCGGGCTGATGGCTGAGTGGTGTGATGTGCCCAGTTTGGGTACTCCGGGCACTCCAAGCCAGGACTTGTTTTCAAGCGGGGCACCCCTTAGAACTGTCTGTCCGGGGTGGGGGTCGGGACCCTTTAAGCGCAGCCCTCGGCTAGCCTGAGACTGCATCTCCACGCTCTAAGTCCTCCTCTGATGCCCTGCTGGCACTGCTTCCGGCCATCCTTAAGCCCTGTTCAGAGTCCACTCAATGTGGACTTGCTAGTTCGAATTAGCAAAACTAGTTTTTAGTTCTAGACGCGTTAGTTCGAATTAGCTTAGTTCGAACTAGCGCTGTAGTGTAGACATACCCGAAGAGAGGAGCCAGCAGGGGTAGAATTAATTGTGTACCAGGTCCTGGAAACAAGAGCATCTCCTCCAGATCACCCATCCACACCTGAACTGTTTAAAAGCTTGGCTGCCAATAAAGACACCTTAGCTCAGCAAATGCCAAGCCAGGCACCTGTGTTTGGACACGAGGGGTGCACAGGGATGTGAGAACCAGGAAGGCTGATCTGTGAATTCACCCCCAACCGTCCCAGTACAAGACAGACGCTTGCGCCAACCAGCAGGGGTCACTGCTCCTCCGGTTTGGCTTGGACAAAGGTGCCCATCTGTTTGGTGTTGGCGTCTCGGAGCTGCGCCAGCTGCCTCTGGCCACGGCGGAGCAGATACTCGATGTGCATCACGTCGGCCCGGGGGATGCTGGCGTTCTTCCGGAACTCAGCCTGGATGCGAGGCAGGAATCCCGGCTTCTCCCGGCCGGCGCGCAGGAACTGCCTGTATAGGCTCAGGACGTGCTTCTGCAGCTTGCTATGCCGGGCCATGGTGCGCCTGGGGAGCCCTCCCAGGCCACGGGGGGGCCAGCGCCACGAGGCAGGGGCTGGAAGTGAACAGAGGCGGAGATGTTAGAGCAGCATCTCATTCCCAGACGCGCCTGTGCAGGCATTTCCATGCACTTTTCACCCCCACCTGCTAGGGTTACCAGATGGTTTAAAAAAAATACCGAACAGCAGGGGCCGGAGGGGGGGGGGGGGGACTGGCTGGAAGAGAGGGGGTGGGGGGGAACCGGCCGCCGGGAAGCAGGGCTGGCTGGGAGGGGGCTGGAGGGAGCGGGGCTGGCCGGGGGCAACCAGCCGCCGGGAAGCGGGGCTGGCTGGGAGGGGGCTGGAGGGAGTGGGGCTGGCCGGGGGGCAACCAGCCGTCGGGAAGCGGGTCTAGTTGGGTTGAGGACCAAGAGGTGGGGGAACCGGCCGGCAGCGCTGCAGAGATGTACCAGAGCCTGGGTCGGATTCATCTTTGGTGGGCCCTGGCTCCTAGACCATAGACACACTCCCCCCCCCCAACCCCCCCGGAGGACCTAGGGAAAATGGCACCCCGGCCCTGTGGACATGGTGCCCTCTCTGTTTCCCTTGGCCCCGTAGGCACTAAGCTCCACTCCTGCCGCCCAACTCCTACAAGGCCCGACGGATTTCTCTGTGGCCCCCGACCCAAAAAAGGATCCCCCCAGCCCTGTGTTAGGGGATACGAGGGAGTCTGGCTGGGAAGTAAGTGCAAATAACTCTGCTCTTAGCAGCTCTGAACCGATGGGCTCTGCCCTGTGCCCCAACCAAGAACCCTAACATAAGAACGGCAGTACTGGGTAGCCTGTCTGCTGACAGTGGCCAGCACCAGGTGCCCCAAAGAGGGTTGACCAAAGACAATGATCAAGCGATTTGTCTCCTGCCATCTTTCTCCAGCCTTCCACAAACAGAGGCCAGGGACACTATTTCTATCTCCTGGCTAATGGCCTTTTATGGACCTAACCTCCGTGAAATTATCTAGCTTCTCTTTAAATCCTGTTATAGTCCTAGCCTTCACAGTCTCCTCTGGCAAGGAGTTCCACAGGTTGACTACACCCTGTGTGAAGAAGAACTTTCTTTTATTAGTTTTAAACCTGCTACCCATTAACTTCATTTGGTGTCCTCTAGTTCTTCTATTATGGGAACTAATAAATCACTTTTCTTTATTCACCCTCTCCACACCACTCATGTTTTTATAGACCTCTATCATATCCCCCCTCAGTCTCCTCTTTTCTAAACTGAAAAGTCCCATCGCTTTAACCTCTCCTCATATGGGACTCGTTCCAAACCCCTAATCATGTTAGTTGCCCTTTTCTGAACCCTTTCCAAGGCCAAAATATCTGTTTTGAGGTGAGGAGACCACAGCTGTACACAGTATTCAAGATGTGGGCGTACCATAGTTTTATACAGGGGCACCCTGAGTTACCAAACCACATGACACTGCCCATTAAAAACCCACCAGGACTTACCCAGCATTTATATGCAGAGGTCCCGCACCAGCAGCAATCTGCACTGGACAGGAAACCATCCACCCAGCACGCGCGGGAAATCACAGGAACCCAGCCTGGACGGTCCAATGCCCCAGCCCTGACAGAAGAAAATCAAGGTGTGCTTGAAGTGCCACGCCCACCATCCCTTGGTCCTCTGGGGCATTCGGCACATCCTGCTGGGTGAAAGGGCCGGTCACAGCTCCAGGGTCTGTCACACTTCAGGGCCTTTGCCAGCTCCTATTCACCGGGGTCAGGCAGATAATCGCCCCGAGCTTTCCCAGCACTTTTCAGCATCAGCTCTCAAAGGGGGGCAGCGTGACCCCCATGGGAGCAGGGGAATGTCAAAGAAGGAATGGGGCGGGGCAGGGGAGGCAGCCAATGGCTTCTCCTAATGCAGTGGTCCCCAACCATTTGAGGTTGCCGGGCGCCAAGGGGTGTGGCTGTTTGCCCGCAGGGCGCCCTGGAGCGGAGCCCCCCATTGCGCACCCGGGGGCGGGGCCCCCCCATAGACACATTCCCAGGGCCGCCCCCCCCCCACAAGTACCGCATGCCCAGGGCCGGGCCTCCCACCAAGCGCCGCGCGCCCGGGACTGGCGCTCTCCCCCCAAGCACCGCGTGCCCGGGGCCGGCGCACCCTGCAAGCGCCATGCGCCCGGGGCCGGCACTAGCGCTGGCACTCTCCCCCCCCCAAGCACCGCGCGCCCGGGGCCGGCGCTCTCCAAGCGCTGTGCGCCCAGGGCTGGCGCACCCTGCAAGTGCCGCACGCCCGGAGCCTGCGCTCCCCCCATGCGCCACGTGGCCATAGCGCGGGCAGCCAATCTGCGGCGCCCCGGGGCCGGCGCTCACCGTGCACCATGCGCCCGGGGCCAGCTCCGGCACCGCACATGCGCCACGTGCCCGGGGCCAGGCCAGCCCTGAGCACTTGGCGGGCGCATACAAATGCGGGCACCGTGTTGGGGACCACTGTCCTAATGTTAGCAGTGGGGACACCAAGTTCGGAAGTGAATGGTTAACCAGTAAGCCGGATATGGTTAACCAGAGGGGGCTGGAGCAGCCCTCCACCAGCCATAGGCAGAGGGCACTCTGGCACACCACGGGTAGGGTTGCTCAGCAGTCACAGCAGTGTGCCAAGGGGGTAGGTGTGTGGGCTGCTCCAAGCCCATCTTTAACACGTCCTACGTGTCCCATTTAATCGGTTAACTGGTTCAACATATTGTTTAACTGGTTAGCTAATTAAATGAGATTTTACATCCCTGGCACCAAGGTGGCTAAAAGTAGGGTTGAATTGGGACTAGAAATTCCAGGATTTTGACTTTTTTTTCCTGATCACACACAGTTCTGCAAATAAATTCACGTTTTGTTTAGATTTTGACTTTTTTTAAATGTAGTACGGTGGATTACGGAAGATAAACTTTAAAGAGACCAAACAAAGAGTCATTTCAGGAATGGAAAACTACATTTTAATGTTCTGAAATGGTGGAGTTTTCCCCTTCCAAACAAAAGGTCACTAAAATCAGCATTTTCCAATGGAAAAACATCCCCTCAGAAAACTTCCTTCCAGCTCTAGTTAAAACGGACGTATTTTGAAGTGTATAATCAACCTCTGGAACTCACTGCAAAAGGATATTAATGATGGTGAAGGAAAGGGGAGGGAATCATAGAATCATAGAGCTGGAAGAGACCTCAGAAGGTCATCAAATCCAGCCCCCTGCTCTAGGCAGGACCAATCCCAACTAAATCAACCCGGCCAGGGCTTTGTCAAGCTGAGACTTAAACACCCGCTGTGTACAGCCTGTCTGATCCCTTCTGGGGAAGCATGGGTGGGAAGAAAGAATTAGACAGGGTTAGACAAACCCGTAGGTCTTGGTTGACTTCGTCCTGCTTCAGGGCAGGGCGCTAAACTTGGGGACTACTCTAGTCAGACCAACATTTCAATCAATCTTGTCAAGAAACAGGCAAAAAAAAAACCCCAACCCAAAGCAGGGAGAAACACGTTCCTTGGTTTGTAAACACAGACACAGAGAACAGCTCCTTCCGCTGGGGGGGTGGGAATAAAGAAAATAATCCCTCGCCCCCTCCCCTTCCTATTTGGTCCTAAAGGATGAAGATTTGTGCAGGCTGCGGGGGCAGGACTGATACTCAGGGAACGGGAGCATGGGGGAGAAGGGGGCAGCTTGCTTACAATCCAGGGGCAACCCCGTGTCTCGGGGCTGGCCCAGCAGAGGCGGGATTTCTGCAGCGCAGGGGGACACGAGGTGAAACAAGCAGCGACTCGGCCGATTGGGGCTTGTTATTGTAGGGTCGCATTGAAGCAGACACTGGCACCAGCGTCGCCTCCAAGAGCGAGGGGAGTGCGCGGCCTGGTAACCCCGGACGGACCCGGACCTGGACCCCCCTGCGCTGGGGGGCCAGGAGTCACCGCCCCCCGCCCCTCACCTCCGCCTCCTGCCTGCTCGCAGCTCCCGGGCCCGCGGCAGCAGCTGTGCCAGCCGGCTCCGAATGTTGAAACACCAGCAACATTAGCCCTCGCTTCCCATTGGCTGGAGGGCCCCAGGGGCGGGCGCAGGAAAGGGGAAGCTCCGCCCTTCGAGGGCCACGTGGGCCAGCAGTGGAAGTTGCTAGTCAGCTGGAGGAGAGAGGGGCCCGGCCCGGCCTGCGCACGTGGCTTTCACCGCAGCGCTCACCTGCCCTCACGCCCCACGCTCCTGCTTTTCCCTCCCTGCGTTGTTCAACCCAACCCTCACCCAGGCATCCACCCAGTTCACCCCGATTCTCACCCCTTTTTAAACTTGTTCCTAAGAAACCCCGATCGGTTCCTGGGAAATTCCCAACAACTCTTATCAGTGGTGCCTGTTACATACCAGCTGGGTTTTCCCTTTGATATTTACATACCCACTGCCTCCTTTTCCCCCCTCCCATTTTTTCCTCCCCTATTCATTTTGGTTCTGGACATACAACACTCCAGTCGTCTGAAGAAGTGGGCTATGCCCAGGAAAACTCATGATCCCATCGACACGGTTTGTTAATCTTTAAGGTGACTGACTATATGTTGTGTTTTAAGTTTTTCCTGTTACAGACTCACTCAGCTACCCCTCTGAAACGAGTGGGCTCTGTCTACACTGCAGGCTTCTTGCACAAGAACTGTTTTGCAGAAGAGTTCTTGTGCAAAAGGTCTTCCAGACGAGCGCGTCCACACTGCCATGTGCTTTTGCGGAAGAGATGTGCTTTTGCACAAGAGCATCCATGGCAGTAAGGACGCTCTCTTGCACAAGAAAGCTCTGATGGCCATTTTAGCCGTAGGGGTTTTTTGCGCAAGAAATTCATGTTGCCTGTCTATACTGCCGCCTTCTGGAAGAGCTCTTGTGCAAGAGGGCTTATTCCTCGTGGGGAGAGGAATAACTCTTCCGGAAGAAGTCCTGTTTGCTGATGCTGTACTGTAATACTTGTGCAAAAACACGCACGCAGTGTAGACACTCTGCAAGTTTTTGCGCAAGAACAGCTGTTCTTGTGCAAAAAGCCTGCAGTGTAGACATAGCCTTAAAGGGGCAACCCCAATAGTCAGTACTAACAAGGAGTCCTGTGGCACCTTGAAGATTTATTTGGGCATCAGCTGTTGCGGAGGAAAAGCAGGTGCAAGTGTTTTTTACCCTTGGAAGCGGATGCCCAAATACACGTGTTAGTCTTTAAGGTGCCCCAGGGTGCCTCTGTTTAAACAAGTGGAAGAGAAGGGCCTGTGTGCACCTCATAGGATGCCAGGCTAGACTGAAGATCACAATGGCCCTCTCTGGCCTGGAAGTTAATGAATGGTTGCATCTGGCCAGGCTGCCTCTCTTTATGCTTGCATTAACTAACTGGGTTATTTGCAGGTGTTGTACTCAGTCCAGCTGTGTCGGAGCGCCTGCTGCTGGAGGAGAACGCAAAAGTTCTGTTACCTGGTTTGTAAGTCTGGAGCCTTCTCTACTGCATGAGGTACAAGCCACCTGGCTCTTCGCTAAAGTTGCAGAGCCGAGTCACTATCGCTGGATGTGGTCTCCGTGCCCAGAGTCCCCAGAGACCACAAACCAGATAAGATTCGAAATCGCCCAAGCAGATTTTTTGCGTAACAACATGCAATAATAGTTGCCAGCGAACAGACTCAGCGCTGCGCCGCTACACTTTATGGAAGCCGTGGCAATGTCCTAACACCCACTGAGCACCATCCAGTGCCCCCACACAGTCAGCTGGTGAACACCATTTGAGGTGAACTTTTATACATTCCTGATGTATCAGGTTGCTACCCCCTGTTACCTGGTTACCGTCCCTTACCTTGCAGAAGGGGGCTTACTTCCTAGTCTTCATACTGTCAACTTACTATCTGTTATGCTGTCAACTTTGACCTGGTCCTGAACATAGGTCGGTATGTACTTTATTTGTGGGAGGTAAATGGTACCAAGATGTTCCTTAGGACAATCCACAGAACTACAGACCGGTCAGCCTCACCTCACTCCCCGGAAAAATCAGGGAGGGGATCCTCAAGGAATCCATTTTGAAGCACTTAGAATAAGGAAAGGGATCAGGAGCAGTCAGCATGGATTCACCAAGGGCAAGTCATGCTTGACCAACCTGATTGCTTTCTATGACGAGGTAACTGGCTCTGTGGACATGGGGAATTCAGTGGATGTGATATACCTGGACTTATTCTTGCCAGCAAGTTAAGGAAGTATGGATTGGATTAATGGACTGTAAGATGGATAGAAATTGGGCTAGACTGTTGGGCTCAATGGGTAGTGATCAACAGCTCGATGTCGGACTGGCGGTCAGTTTCAAGCAGAGTACCTCAAAGACCGGTTCTACGGTCGGTTTTGTTCAACATCTTTATTAATGACTGGATGAGGGGATGGATTGCACCCTCAGCAAGTTTGCCTATGTCACTAAGCTAGGGGGAAAGGTAGATACATTGGACGGTAGGGTATATGGTGCAGAGTGTCCAAGACATATTGGAGGATTGGGCCAAAAGAAATCTGATGAGGTTCAACAAGGACAAGTGCAGAGTCCTGCACTTGAATGGAAGAATCCCAAGAATTGTTATAGGCTGGGACCGACTGGCTAAGTAGCAGTTCTGCAGAAAAGGACCTGGGGGTTACAGTGGATGAGAAGCTGGATATGAGTCAACAGTGTGCCCTTGTAGCCAAGAAGGCTAATGGCATATTAGGGTGCATTAGGAGGAACATTGCCAGCAGATCTAGGGAAGTGATTATTCCCCTTTATTGGGATGTGGTGAGGCCACGTCTGGAGTATTGTGTCCAGTTCTGGGCCCCCCACTACAGGAAGGATGTGGACGCATTGGAGAGGGTCCAGTGGAGGGCAACAAAAATTATTAGGAGGCTGGAGCACATGACTTAGGAGAGGCTGAGGGAGTTGGGCTTGTTTAGTCTGCAGAAGAATGACGGGGGATTTGATAGCAGCCTTTAACTATCTGAAGGGAGGTTCCAAAGAGGATGGAGAGAGGCTGTTCACAGTGGTGACGATGGCAGAACGAGGAGTGATGGTCTCAAGGTGCAGTGGGGGAGGTGTAGGTTGGATATTAGGAAAAACTCTTTCCCTAAGAGAATGGGGAAGCACTGGAATGGGCTAACTAGGGAGATGGTGGAATCTCCATCCCTAGAGGTTTTTAAGTCCTGGTTTGACACAGACCTGGTTGGGATGATTGAGTTGGGATTGGTCCTGCTTTTGGGCAGGGGGCTGCACTCGATGACTCCTGAGGTCTCTTCCAGCCCTGGGATTCTATGATTCTAAGGCAAGGGACTTCTTTTATTTGAGAGCCCCAATTCCTTCAACAGCAGTATAGGTCTAATCCATGGAGCTCCTGAAGAGCAGCTCTGCATCCCTTTCTATGGCAGCCCAACTGTCCTTGGAACTGGTCAGACCAGTGTGACATCCCCCTGTGTAGGCATAATGAGCTAACGTGTCCTTCACTCCCATGCACCAACTTTGCCACTTATCAACTATGTTTTTAATTTGTTCGAAGGGAAAGCTGAATGAAGCCAAAATTAATGAGTGTTTTAACTTGTAACAAAATACAGGACTGTGTCGCACTTTAAAGACTAACAAGATGATTTATTAGATGATGAGCTTTCGTGGGCCAGACCCACTTCCTCAGATCCACTATTTGATCTGAGGAAGTGGGTCTGGCCCACGAAAGCTCATCATCTAATAAACCATCTTGTTAGTCTTTAAAGTGCTACATAGTCCTGTATTTCGTTTCAGCTACACCAGACTAACACGGCTACATTTCTATCACTGTTCTAACTTGTGTTTCTGTTCCCAGGAAATGTTGAAACGGTAGATTCCTAGGGACTGTCAAGTAGAAAGATTGACCCAAATTAGTTACTTGTTTACTTTCTTTGGCTCCACTGGAATCTTACAACAGGGATTAACTAGCTCCATTCATATCTATAATTAACACAAACAAAATCTATGTTTAGTGACAGGTAAGGTTTCCTGAGCACATGTCTAACAATCCAGACATTTAAAATCAGAAGTTAGTGGAAGGAGGCTGAAAAAGGTGAGGCTTTCGAGAGAAAAATTGCCCGAGAAAGGGTTATTTTGAACTCCAATTTACTCTGTATCAACCCATTTTTCCATTAAACCAACCTAAAGTACTATAAATAGGACTCAAAGTTTATGTCCTATGTTTTAGTTTTTGTCATAAACACCACAAGAAAAAAATATAAAGCAAATGGGAAAAAAGGGAGGATGCGAGTTATGAAAAAGCAAACAGTTGATAGGAGAAGCTAAAATTGGGGGAAAAAATCTATAACCAGTAACATAAAGGATAATTAGGAAATGTTTAAATATATCGGGAACAAAAGAAATCAGAGGAATGGTAAAGATCCATTACTGTATAAGGCTGGTCAAATTGCCAATCATGATGAAAAAAAGAAACTTCAGCAACCTGCTTGGAATTTAATGCGTTGAACTACACACAAGCCGTAAAGATTGGATGTCTTTCTAAAACATATGTGGTAGCTCAACCGAGGGATGTTAAATTGCGCTTAATCAGCTAATCCAGTAGTTGGTGGAATTTCCATCGACTACTCAATTAGTCAATAAGGGTATGTCTACATTAGCTCGTTAATTTGAGCTAGGTAGGCAAAGCAGGCAACCGGAGTTGCAAATGAAGCCCGGGATTTAAATAGCCCAGGCTTTATTTGCATGTTCCCGTCCGGTCGCCATTTTGAAATTCCACTAGCCCGAAGTAACTGCCGCGCGGCTATAGAATGAGATGTAACAGTTAATTCGAACTAAGGACTTAGTTCGAGTTACCGTTTCATTGCCACATGTAGCCGGCAGGAAGGGACCTCGAGAGGTCGAGTCCAGTCCCCTGCCCTCATGGCAGGACCCAGTACTGTCTAGACGAGTGTTTCTTAAACTTTTTAAGACCGAGGAACACCAAACAATTTTTTTTTTAATGAGGATTTTTTGTTGACTCCTGAGGTCTCTTCCAGCCCTAGGATTCTATAAATGTGCTTGGTACCTGTGCCTGGACCTTTATGCTTGATCTGGCTTATACTATTTCTCTTTCCTGCCTGCGGTTCCACTGAGCCAAAGTCTTGCTTCCTAGATTTCAGGCCTGTTGCTGTTTTTATGTTACCGGCCTTTATTCGGGCCTGCTGATTTTATGTTACCAACCCGCAACTTACTACAGAGGCAACTGAGTCCCAAAAAGGAGGAGCAGCTTTTTCAAAAACACAGCAAGCCAGTGGCAGCGCTAGGAATAGGACCTGTATGTCCCAACTCCCTGTCCCCTGCTGTACTAACCAGACCAAAATACTTTGACCACCAGGGTCTGAAGCCCCACAGACAGGGGCCACGGATGGGGAGAGGGAGAGGCAAAGGGGGCAGTTGTCCCGGGAGCTGATGATTTTAAAGGGTCCAGGCCTCTGGGTCACTGTATCGACTATTATGGCAGCCGCCACTGCCAGAGACCCGGGCAAATGAAATCAATCCTAGAGCTCTGTCTGGTGCAGGGTGGGTGGCGCTAAGGCCTGATTGGCCCTCGCCTTGCCCCTCCTACGTTTAGCTTTGCCCCTTTGAGGGGGTCTAGAGCCGACCCCCTCCCATACATTACCCAGGGCCCGACAACGTCTGTCACCAGCCCCGTTGACATGAATGTGCCCCAAATCCCTCAGACCCAGTACAGTCCCCCTCTCCTCCCCCCCCCCCCCCCCCGGATCCTTAATTCTTCTCTTGTCATCTGATTGCTTCAAGCATTGTTACAGGCTGGGGTACAACTGGCTAAGCAGCAGAAAAGGACCTGGGGGTTACAGTGGATGAGAAGCCAGAGATGAGTCAACAGGGTGGCCTTGTAGCCAAGAAGGCTAATGGCATATTAGGGTGCTTTAGGAGGAGCATTGCCTTCAGATCCAGAGAAGTGATTATTCCCCTTTATTCGGCTCTGGTGAGGCCACATCTGGAGTATTGCGTCCAGTTCTGGGCCCCCAACTACAGGAAGGATGGGGACGCATTGGAGGGGGTCCAGGGGAGCTTGACCAAAATGATTCGGGGTATGGAGCACATGACCTATGAGGAGAAACTGGGGGATTTGGGTTTGTTTAGCCTGTAGAAGCAAAGAGTGAGGGGGGATTTGATAGCAGCCTTCAACTTCCTGAAGGGAGGTTCCAAAGAGGATGGAGAGAGGCTGTTCTCAGTAGTGATGGATGGCAGAACACGGAACAGTGGTCTCAGGTTACAGCAGGGGAGGTCTAGGTTGGACATTAGGAAAAACTATTTCCCTAGGAGGGTGAGGAAGCACTGGGCTGGGTTCCCTAGGGAGGTGGTGGAATCTCCATCCCTAGAGGTGTTTAAGTCTCCGTTTGACAAAGCCCTGGCTGGGATGATTGAGTTGGGATTGGTCCTGCCTTGGGCAGGGGGCTGGACTTGATGACTCCTGAGGTCTTTTCCAACTCTAGGATTCTATGATTCATCCGTGCGATGTCACTGGAGACGCAGGGAGGTACATTGTGGGCGAAAGCCCCGATCTTGCTTCTGGTTTTGTACAGGCGGCCGTGAAAGTAACTTTACAGTTTCTCACAGGTACTGTCCTGTTGCAGCCCAGGTCTTTGCAGTTCTTGCTGGAGCTGCGCACCAGGGCACTTTCACCTCTGTGTTCAGGATTCAGAGTTATCTCTTTTCCCAAAGATCTTCCCTGGAGCTGTTCAGAGAGAGCTTGCTCCCTCTCGCCACAGTCTCTCTTAAGGCAACCATGTTCTTCAGAGCCTCTGGCCTGACGTGGAACGGGACGGGGGACACCACAGAAGAGGCCAAATTCGCCGGGGGAAACACTCCAAGGAAATGGATGCTAAAGAGGGTCCATTCGCCAAGACTCATGTGCAGGGCCTCTTTGATTTCAGTGTTGTCACTGTAGACCAGCGCGCGCCCGTTGAGATTATGGTCCCTGAGCCTCTGTTTGTACAGCGGGACGTTTTCCTCCTTCAAGCCGATTGTGTCCATCTGGAAGAGAAGTGGGAGCACCCGTTAGTGCCGTGCATCTACTGAACATGTCGCCAAACACGTTTCTAGGAAGGGTCCGCTATAGCTCCCGAGAGGAACCTGTCTGGGCTTGCTCAGATTCTAGCAAACAAGGCGGGCCGGCCGGCTGTGGGGCCAGGTATGGTACCCTGCACACCCCACTGCCGTGTGCTTGGATTCTGCTAGGGGCACCGCTGAGCAAGTTGGCACGGCAGGGGAAATAGCATGCTCTCTGCAGGCAAAAGCTAGCAATGCAGGGAGCACTGGAGGGGTGTGTTGAAATGAAGAGGGAAGGTTTCCTGACCCTGCTTGTAGGCTGGAGGGAAGCATGCAGTCAGCCTGACGGGGGTGGAGTTGGGCCTCTCGACCTAATGCTATATCTACACTGCGGGCCTTTGCAGGCAGAGAGTATGCTAATGAAGCACTCATTAGAAACTTCTTGGCACTCATTAGCATGCTCTCTGCAGGCAAAAGCTAGCAGTGTAGACATAGCCTCAGGGTTCTTGTGTGTTATTCTGGATAAGGGGTATTACGCTGCAGGCCTCCAGCAAGAGTATTTATGTTTTTGCCTCTCTTCTCTCTGGAGTGCATAACAGACAGCTACGGGTCTCCCAGTCTTAAAACTGACCAAGTCACTTCAGAGTGTAAAGGATGAACCCGGGGAGAGCCAGCCAATGGCTTCGGGGTTGGAGGAAAGAGCTGCAAGGAACCGAGTTGTTCCAAGAAGAAATTTTTTGTGCAAACCAAGAGTCAGGAGCAGCAGAAAGTGGGGGAACTAGCAGAACCCGGACTGTGGCCTTGCCCCCTACATCACCCTTTCCCCCTCATCCTCACTCTGCCCATTCCCTCTCATGTGCCCCCCCTACTCCTGAGGCCTCAAACCCACACTGTGCCTTCCCCGAAAGCCCCCATCCCACACCGCCTGTTCCCCTCAACATCCTACCCCCACTAGTTCTCGCTCCTTTCCCTCCAGTTATGCACCAGTTATGTGGGACAGTTTTCTCCCAGCTCTGGGGCCCGTAGTCAGGGCTGTCCCTAGGCCCATGAGAAATATGTAGCTGCATAGGGCACCGGAAAATTTGGGCACCAAATTTTTGAGTTCCCCAAAGCAGCAGCCATGTGTTCTTGTATGTCTGAGGATATGCCTCTGCCGGTTCGTCTCTGGGGACGCTGTGTCCTGTCTGCTGCAGGGCTTTTCCCTTCGCCCTCCCCCACGTGCTCCTCTCAGCTGGCAGTGTAATCCACACACCTAGTGTGTGTGGTTCACTGTCCCTTCGTGTGGCAATTGGACCTCTTACAGCCAGAGATAAGAACAAGGGAGCTCTACATCCTAAGCTGGGAGCCAGCTGCCTTCATGGCTCCAGCTGTCGAGGCCTCTAGGGGTGTGTCTAAACTACATGGCTCCATCGATGGAGCCATGTAGATGAGGCTGATCGGCAGAGGGAAATGAAGCCGCGATTTAAATAATCGCGGCTTCATTTAAATTTAAATGGCTGCCGCGCTCTGCCGACCAGCTGATGATCAGCTGTTTGTCGACAGATCGGGGCAGTGTGGACGCTCCCGTCGACATGAAAGCCCTTTGTCGACCTCCCCTGATGCCTCGTGGGATGAGGTTTACCGGGGAGGTCGACAAAGGGCTTTCACGTCGACGGGGAAGCGTCCAGACTGCCCCGATCTGCCGACAAACAGCTGATCATCAGCTGGTCGGCAGAGCGCGGCAGCCATTTAAATTTAAATGAAGCCACGATTATTTAAATCGCAGCTTCATTTCCCTCTGCCAATCAGCCTCATCTACATGGCTCCGTCGACGGAGCCATGTAGTTTAGACACACTCCTAGAGGGCCTAGGTTCAAATCTGCTACGGGGTTCAAATCAGCAGCAGCAGCAAGCTAGCAAGCAGAGAGGATCTGCAACTCAGCTCTAGTTCCTGAGCCCTGCTTGGGGTAGGGAGGTATTAGGAACGACCAGACCTCCAGCAGAAGCTGCATGAGGGGAAAAGGCCCAGGCAATCCTGCAGAAGGGCCCTCAATTATTCAGGGCCCCATGATTTGCAAAGATGGCTCTGCCTGTAGCCATCATCTGTGGGCAGCTGCTGTCACATGAATGACCTTCTTCTTGCGATGAAGAGGCATGGACATTCTATCGACAGCTGGCCCTGCTCGAAGGAAGGAAACCCAAGGGTGACCCACCTCTCGGCAGACATCCTCCACCGTCATACCCAGCAGAGTGCAGGCGCTGAGCTTGTCGAATTTCTTTGTCCGTTTCAGTCTGTGGCTGCCACGTTGCAGCTCCATCTGTCTTTTCAGGGATGGGTCCAAATTGACCGTGAAGGGGAGGTAGAAGAGGGCCTCCTCCATCCGAAACCTGCCGCACAGGAAAGTGTGGAACAGCTCGGGATCCTGGTCCAGTTCCAGCAGCTTTTCCATCTGGCCTTTCAGCATGTCCAGCTCTTCCATGTACTTCTCGTAGACCTCCCACAGAGACATGTCGGGGCGGAGCGGGCTTCCATGGCAGCTGCCCATTCGGCTCCTCTGCTCCTCATCCTCCATGCACTGCAAGAGCCAGCTCAGACGGCACGGCCACTGGTTGGCAAGGAGCACCCATTCCACCACCTTCTTCGGACACACTTCATCCTTGGGGATGTTACTCGCCAGCAGCCTGATGGTGATGGTGACGGTGTTCACGATGCGCCGCATCTGCACCACGTTGTCTGTCATGAATTCCTTCAAGGCGTCATCCAGGAGGTAGTCGAAAGCATCTTGAATGAGGTCTTTGGCTCGGATACCTTTCCCGCAGCTGCCGGTTCCCAGCGCTGGGGTTCCAACCATGAGAGGTATCTGGCTGTCCTCTGCAACTGGATTCTGGGCATCGTGGTTGGCCGAATGGTAGCGAGAGATGTTGAGGAAGTCAGAGCTGGCTTCCATCTTGCCATCCTGCCGGAAGCCGACCTCTGCCTCTAGCTGCTCCTTGCGCGCGATGATATTCCTGATCAGCCTCCGCTTGGTGTCGCAGTCCATCCGAGGGACAGAGAAGGGCAGGGTGACGATGCGGTTTAAGAACTCGTAGCCGTTGTTGGCCA
Organism: Pelodiscus sinensis; assembly: GCF_052426305.1. Classification (NCBI taxonomy): domain Eukaryota; kingdom Metazoa; phylum Chordata; order Testudines; family Trionychidae; genus Pelodiscus; species Pelodiscus sinensis. Next base: position 22,837,789 of record NC_143069.1, on the reverse strand, counting down.
TACCTCTCATATACTTGGAGCTTTCCACGCAGTCGACAATGATACTGGAGTCAACAGCCAGGATGGAGATGAAAGGGGCGTCATCGTCTGAGAGGAGAATGTTCATGGCATCAAGGACGCCCACCACCTTGTCAGGGCTGCATGTATCCAAGTGGGTGATCTCCAGCACCACCCGCAGCTTCCGCCGCTGGAAGATCTCCATGTACTGCAGGAACCCAGTGATTGTCCTGACTTCGCTTTTCACGCAGCTCATGAAGCCCAGCTGTGCGCTGAGAGCCGTCTGGTTCATCTGTCTCTCCAGCTGGCTCTTCTGGGTGACGATAATGTTTCGTACCACTGTGATAGTGAGCCGTATGGCAGCTGCTGCAGAGACGCTGACAGCCGTCACCCCAATGCCTTCCACGACAGCTATGGCGTCTCCCGAGGCATCCCCGATGGGGATCCCAAACACTAGGAGGAGACCACCCACCCCAATAGCTACCATGATCAAAAGGATCACAGCCACCCACAGCGGGAGGAAGAGGAACTTCTTGCTAACCCATTCCTGATCCCCTGGTCTTTCGATGATGCTACATTTCCTGTCTATGGTCCTGTAAATGCTCATGGGTAGGAGACCAAAGTGGCTTTCGATGCCGTCGCACAGTGTGGTAATGAGGCCTGCCCAGAGCTGGTCGCAGCCCGCGTACTCCCAGGCGCTGAAATGGATGAAGACGTGTTTCACGTTCCTTCTCCACTTCTGCTGCTCCGTCAGGACCGGCCGGTAGAAGATCATGAGTAACAGGAGCTTGAGTAGATCCCGGCCAGTGTTGTCACGCTGCAACTTCTGTGTCCGCTGAAATTCCTCCTGGTCTTTCTTCTTCGATTCATTTTCCATGTTCTCTGAGATAAAAGAGGAAGATATGTTAGGTACCTGGCAGTGCCTTAAATCTCTCCTCCTGAAGGGTCTTCCAGCTTCACAATCCCTCCCTTCTGGGAAGCAATCAAGAATGGGTAGCTCTTGGCAAAGCCATCCTTAGGATTGATGGGATCCTACGCCGTACTATTAAACTGGTGCCCTTCTGCCCAACAGCAGCCCAGATGGATGTTGAATTTTTAGCGATGTGATTTTATAATCCTCATCCACACACTAATAAACAAACACATTTTAAACTAAGGTCCTGTCGACTCTCACAGTAAATTCAGCAAACATTTAGCAGAGGTTGGCAAATGCCTGTTAAATGGCTTCATTACCATGTCGTTGATGTTCTGCCAGTAGCTCGAGCAGACTTTGTCACTTGTAAATTAACTAGATCTTCTAGAACTTCTGCTGCTGGAGGAAGCAGAGCCACAGACCATGGATAGGAAGAGGCAGGTGGGTGGAGTGGACATGAAAACCCAGTGCTGCTCCAAATTTTCAGGTCCCCTATGCGATTGCATAATCGGCAAATGAGTACGGGTGGCTCTGGCTCTTTGGAGATAGTTGTCATCCACTAATCCCCATCCCCACAAGGTTCCTTCCCCATCTTACGTTCCCCGGGGCAGTACTCACCCTTGATTTTGTGTAAGAGCAGGTTTTTGCAATGTCCCCATGGTGCATAAAACCCAGCAGTCACTGGCGTGGGCACAGTGTACAGGGCCTTCGCTAAAGCGAGGCAGTAGATATCCTCCTTGGTCTGGAACCCTGCAACGGGGATGAGGTAAAACACGAAGATTAGCCTCACCGAGCGCATCCGCAGTGGATGCTCAACAGTGTCTCCGCTAATATTTTTCGGTTCAAGGTACTAGGTACAAGGGGAGGGAGCAAACAAATGTCCGAAACCAGACAAGTTTATTTTAGGCTATAAATATTGGGGTGCCTGGCCTTACCCCCTTTGCATGGCCGAAGGGACAACAGAGACTTACTGACTGAATTGCTCCTCGTCCTGGGGCACTCATGAGTTGGTGCACGCGTAACCGCAAATCCAGGGCACTAGATCTGTGACTACACGGCTATAAACCTGGCCAAGTGCCTCTGTCACCAGACGGTGCCTGTGGTCGGTCTTTGTGCATAACAGCGAGATCTGCAGCAGGAGCAGGCTGCGTTACCTGCACTGACCACTGATAACACCAGAGCTCCAAGAACAGAAGCACTGAGCCACGCTGCTGAGGCAACCACATCACAGCTCTTAACACTAGGAGCCCGTAAGTACTCCTGTAGACCCTGCTTTCGCTGGCATTAAGCCAAACAGCGTCCACAGAGCCCCCTGGCACTCCTGCGCCCTGCTGTGCAATGCAGAGGGAGAGATGGAGAAGAGAAAGGCCCACGTGTTCCTTTGCCCTGGCCCAGGCTAGCCTATGCCACTTCCCATGGTTCTGTGGGCCAGACTTGCAGGGCGGGGAAAAGAGATGTAGAGATCATGGTGGGTAATCAGCAGAACATGAGCTCCCATTGTGGCGTTGGGGCTTAAAAAGCTATTGTAATTCTGGGATGTATAAACAGGAAACGCTTGAGCAGGAGTAAAGAGGCTGTCTCGCTTCTGTGATGGATGGGAGGCCCACTGTTCTTTTCTGAACATCCCAGTATTCAGTGACTAAAGGGTTAAACTTAGCTAGCTAGAAAGTGTTGGCAGGGAGCCAGGAGCACCAGTGAGAAGAAAGAGTTCAGATCTGCATTAAAAGGGAATCTGTCTGCTGTTTTTCTTTGTGAGTTTAATCCTGGAGCTGTGGAAGGGGATGAGGGGGGGGATGAATTGAACTGGGCAGGGACATCATGCCTAAAAAAAAGAATACCTGGGCCTAGAATTGGACTGGACCTTGGAAGTGTGGATACTTGAGTAGATAGAGAATGTTTATTTAGATGCGATCAGGTTATTTTTTTTGTTTTGTTGTTTGGTTAAACTCCTCTGTGCTAAATCCATATCCCCTCCTCTCCCCACTATAACTTTAAACTGAATCCCAGGGATGCAATTATCTGTGTTTTAATCTGTTCTTTTCTCAGTTGCGCTATAACTCCTAGCAGCCAAGTCAGCTTTACAAATGAATACCTTTTTGTTTTCTTAATATAATCACCTATTTTAAGGCTATGATCTGATTTTGTATCCTGGAAAGTAATAGGAGGTCTGTGTATACCTGCCTAAGACTAAGAGGACAGCTATCAGAAATTACAGTTTGTTTTCATTTTTCTTTTTTTCTTTCCAAGTGCTAAATAAAAGGGAATAATGACATCTCTGGATCTGCTGGCAATGCTCCTCCTAATGCAACCTAATATGCCATTAGCCTTCTTGGCTACAAGGGCACACTGTTGACTCATATCCAGCTTCTCATCCACTGTAACCCCCAGGTCCTTTTCTGCAGAACTACTACTTAGCTGGTTGGTCCCAGGCCTGTAACAATGCTTGGGATTCTTCTGTCCCAAGTGCAGGACTCCGCACTTGTCCTTGTTGAACCTCATCAGATTTCTTTTGGCTCTTGTGTAAAAGAGTTTGGGGTACCCTTCTGGAATACGTTCCCAAGTGACTTCTTCCTGCGTTCAAGAAGAAAAAGTTTTTTTCCACTTGGGTAGAGGCAGCAACCCTCCTAAGCTCAGGGAATCTGTGACCTTGGGGAGTTTTGAAGCAGAAGCCCATAGAGACACCGTATTTTAAGGTCTCTTTTGGGCCCACACCTTCTGCACTCCAAGTGCCAGAGTGGGGAACCGACTTAGCCTCTTTATTCGGCACTTGAACTTCTGCTGCTGGAGTTCTGTGCCCAGCTCTGGTGACCAGAATTCCAGATGGATGTTGATAAATTGGAGAGGGGTCATGTCAAGGCTGTTTCCCACTCTGGCACTCCAAGTGCAGAAGGTGGGGGCCCACAAGAGACTTTAAAATACCCTGCCACTGGAGGCTTGTGTTGGTGTTGCTGCCATCATCCAAATGCACAAACCCCTTTGAGAACCAGACAGGCGCATTTCAGAATTCCCTCCTGTGGGGTACCTTCCTTGTCCTTGACACTCCCTCCAGAGAGAGCTTGAAAACCTGTAATTTCTCCTAGAAGTATGGCTTGCTGTCTTAGGCACGTGCATACAGAACCTTCCGCCCTCTAGGATGCAGGAATCAGATCATGGTTTTAAAAATGTGATGTCTATTAACAAAACAAATACACTTGGTGAAACATTACTTAGAATCATAGAACCATAGAGCTGGAAGAGACCTCAGGAGTCATCAAGTCCAGCCCTTGCCCAAGGCAGGACCTATCCCAACTAAATCAACCCATCCAGGGCTTTGTCAAGCCAAGACTTAAAAACCTCTAGGGATGCAGATTCCACCACCTCCCTAGGGAACCCATCTCAGTGTTTCCCTACCCTCCTAGTGAAATAGTTTTTCCTAATATCCAACCTAGACCTTCCCCATTGTAACTTGAGACCATTTCTCCTTGTTCTGCCATCCGTCACTACTGTGAACAGCCTCTCTCCATCCTCTTTGGAACCTCCCTTCAGGAAGTTGAAGGCTGCTATCAAACCCCCCTCGCTCTTCTCTTCTGCAGACTAAACAAACCCAAATCCCTCAGTCTCTCCTCATAGGTCATGCGCTCCAGCCCCCTAATCATTTTGGTCGCCCTCTGCTGGACCCTCTCCAATGCGTCCACATCCTTTCTATAGTGGGGGCCCCAGAACTGGACACAATACGCCAGATGTGGCCTCACCAGAGCCGAATGAAGGGGAATAATCACTTCTCTGGATCTGCTGGCAATGCTCCTCCTAATGCACCCTAATATGCCATTAGGTTTCTTGGCTACAAGGTCACACTGTTGACTCATATCCAGCTTCTCATCCACTGTAACCCCCAGGTCCTTTTCTGCTGAACTGCTACTTAGCCAGTCGGTCCCCAGCCTGAACTATGCTCGGGATTCTTCCATCCCAAGTGCAGGACTCTGCACTTGTCCTTGTTGAACCTCATCAGATTTCTTTTGGCCCAATCCTCTAATCTGTCTAGGTCACTCTGGACCCTATCCCTGCCCTCCAGCATATCTACTGCCCTCCAGCGTATCTACTTGGTTGCTAGGTGTTACAAAGAAACTGGAAAAAGAAAGATTAAAACACAGAAAATCGCTTCCCTGGGATTCAGTTTGAAGAGTTCTAGGGTAAAGGGGGATAGTTACATGTGCTTAGCAAAAAGAAGTCCAACAAACTAAAAAAATATAGAAAATAACCTAGTAGCATCTGACTAAAAATTCCCTGTTCTACTCACATCTCTCTTGTTCCAAGATTTAGTCTTTCCCTATCCAAGAACGTCGCTGGATTCTGCTTGCCCAGGTTCCTGGCTTAATTCACATCTTCCAGGCATGATCACACAACAGGCACATCACTGCTTCCAATTCAAAACCTCAAATTCTGTTTCCATTTTCTTTCCTGGCCTCCTGTCAACTCGCTTCCTGCTTCTCTAGCATTCCTGGAGACTTTCTAGGACCTTTTGTCTATGGTTTCAACCTTTCCAGGCAAGACAGTTAGGGTTAAGTCCCAAGACTTTCAGGCAACCGTCTGCTTTTGACACGACCTGTCTGTTTCTCTTCAGCTAACTCTTGCTTACCTTGGTTCAGGCCTCAGGCCTTACACCAGGCCCATGGTTCAGGCCCATCCTTTCTAGTACAGGATGTAGCCTGGTAACAAAGCCCTGAATGTGGTATCAGGAAACCTGGGTTCTATTCCTGCCTCTCCCACAGGGTGCTCTTTGGAGAGGTTATTCCCTGTCTGTAAAATAAGACTAATGATACTAACCTTCCCTTTTTAGACCTACACACAGCAACTAGGGATTTTTATTAACTACTCAAATATCGGTGAGCCTGGCTCGCTAGATGAACCATCCGGTTCCTCATGGAATCATGTTAAATGCTTGATCCCCATGACCAAAGTCTCAGATACCGGGAGAAGTGACACAGGGGAATAAAAGCTGCTGTCTGAGGTAAACTACCTGGCAGGAATCCCCTGGAATGGGAGCCATCGCTACCAGGAGCCCAGGAATAACAAGACTCCAAAAGTCCAGCTGCCAGGCAGTTTGACCATCTCCTTCAGGCCAGTGGCCCAGAATTCCAGGACATCTTTGGGCCTGGGTTTAAAAAGAGGCAGTACTGTGTGCTCAGCCCCTTTTTATCCATCCCCTTTCCCTCCATTGGCACGCAACCCTCAAATGGCCAAAGGTTTCCCTTTCCCTCCCTCCTTGGTTAAACAAGCTGGTTAAACAGCTCGAGGTGATGGAGTGATAAGCACCCACTGACAGAGTCGCTCGGGTTGCAGGGCCAGCGTAAGTCCGCTTTTAAAACTGCCGGCCATAGCTGCAGCTACGGGAGGGGACTCTAGCAAGGGCCTGGAACAAGGAACAGGGCTCCACTCCTGCATGGGATTCGGGCTTCCCCCAGGCAGATGCTCTGTTGCTGCTTTCCTGTCTCTCCCTTCTCCAGGTGGAAGGGGACGGTTAGCCAGTGTTCCCTGCAAGCTGAGCTCTTGGGCGGCCAGCCAGGAGACATTCAAATGCTGCCCAGTTTGCTAGCCGGTAGCATGTGTTTCTAGTGGTGGTGCATGTGGTGTACTGGGTGTAGACATAGATCTTGTTGTTATAGTAACTGTGTTAGGTCACTGGGGGTCAGCCCAGCTGGTTTGGGTTTTTTCTAGCTAGCTCCGTGCTATGCAATAAAATGGACACTTGCAACTACTCAAGCTCTCTGTATTTCCACTGATTTCTTCCCATGCTGTGAAACTCCACGTGACGTAACAGTGCACATCCGTGCATGCCTTGGTGCACATAACAAAATGTATTCCGCACAGGAGTGGGGGAAAAAGTAGAGGCATTATTGCCGCTAGCTCCTTACTGAAACTCAGTGAAAGGCAGGGGAAATGAGAGATCAAGATCCTGAGACTGACAGTCCCCAGGAACAACGGGGAGAGGCTAAAGTCCCAGTTCAGCCTGACTGGCAGAGCAGGGAGCCAGGAGGGATCCAGGGTCGGCAGAGTGGGACTGAGCTAAGGAGAGAACAGGGGCCCGCACTGAGCTGGGGAGCAGGGCTGGCCTCGGGGAGGGAGACGGGGAGGCCGGGGTCAGGATCGGGGGCAGTGCGACTGGCCTCAGGGAGGAAGGGGGGGTCAGGGGCAGCATGACTGGCCTCGGGGAGGGAGAAGGGGGGGCCAGGGTCAGGATCGGGGGCAGTGCGACTGGCCTCAGGGAGGAAGGGGGTCAGAGGCAGCATGACTGGCCTCGGGGAAGGAGAAGGGGAGGCCGGGGTCAGGATCGGGGGCAGTGCGACTGGCCTCAGGGAGGAAGGGGGGGTCAGGGGCAGCATGACTGGCCTCGGAGAGGGAGAAGGGGGGGCCAGGGTCAGGATCTGGCCCTTCCCCCTCAGAGCTGCTTCCCATCCCCTCTTCCTTCCAGCCAGTTCCTGCCCCCCCCCCAGCCAGTCCCTCTTCCTCCCTCCCCCCTGCCCAGGATCAAGTGTGTCCGTTTTTTGGGGGGAGGGTCTACCTGGCAACCCTACGAGTCAGACCCAGCGCAGGCACCAAGTGATGGGGACTGCCGGAACTTTGGGAACCTGAGTCTGCGGGGTGGGGGTTTGTGGCAGGTCAGGAGATGAAAGGGGAAGGCACTAAGGGACAAGGTGTAGGTGAGAGACAAATGCCCAGGGGCCAAGTGGAGACAATGAGGAAAAGGGCAGGAGGGGAGGTGTCAGTGAGGGGGGGGGGGGACAGGATGATGCTAGGAGAGGAGAGGGGAAGGGCTTTGGGGGCTAGAGGGGAGAAGAGGAGGTGCTGGGAAAAGACTTGAAAGAAGGGGTGGGCATGAGGAAGGCGGAGATGGAGCAAGGCACGTGTAAAGGCACAGGGGCATGAGGGGAACGGGGGCAGAGGGTGGTGAGGGAGTGGGCAAAGTGGGCAGGGGCAGTGAGGGAAGGGGGAGGCACCAAGAGGGTGCAAGGGTAAGGGAAGGTGCAGGTGCCAGGGAGTCCGGGGGTGAAGCAGAAGGGCAGACACCTGCAGGGGAGGGACCAGCAGCAGAGGAGAGAGGCAGGACAGGTGTGTAGAGGGAGGTGTTAGAAGAGGGGATGAGGAGGGGTAGCTCACATGGTCAGAGTGGGGCTACTGGAGGAGTGGGCACAGGGGGAGAGAGAAAGGCTGCTGGAGGGGGCAGGTCTCGGGAAGGCCGAGGGCAGTGAGAAGGGCAGGAGTCAGGACAGCAGAGGTGGGTGAGGGATTGGGGGGCAGCAGGCACCAGGGGAGCTGATGGAGGAAGGGAAGGAGACAGGGCAGCAGAGGGGAAAGGTAAGTGGTTCATAAGATATTTATGAATAACTTGGGTGCCACACTGACACATCCAAACAAGCCACAAACTCAGCACTGGTGCACAACACAAAATGTATTGTGCTCATGGGAGGAAACTCTTAGAGGGAACACTTCCCCCAGCCTCCCCACCCCCCGAGTTAATGTCACACATGTTGGGTTAATGCAATTGCAGGATCGTTGCACGAGGGGGGTTGGTGAGGGCCAAACTAATCCCTATTGGTAAGTGGATGGTGGGAAAAGTCCTTGGGGGGGGGGAGGTCACATGACACCTTTTATTTCTGGTCATGTGTCCATATTGCCCTGAAAGTGTTACCTCCAGAGGCGTGGCTAATGGGAGTCAGGGGGCGTGGCTAATGGGGGTCAGGGGGCGTGGCTAATAGGGGTCAGGGGGCATGGCTAATGGGGGTCAGGGGGTGTGGCTAATGGGGGTCAGGGGGCGTGGCTAATAGGGGTCAGGGGGCATGGCTAATGGGAGTCAGGGGGTGTGGCTAATGGGGGTCAAAGAGTACATTTAAAAACATTCTTTGGCTGCACACCCTAATGAAATGTGAGTTATAGACGCCGCCCAGAGAGCAGATCCGCATGCTGGGAGCAGGCCTGCAGCTGTAACCCACCCACCTGATGTGGGTCACTATCCTATGGAGTGGCACTGAGACCACTTCCAGCAAGCAATTATTACAAGGGAGCTCTTCAGCCTATGCTGAGAGGCAACTGACTTATAACTCAAGCTGTAGCAGCTCCTGCCCTAAGCTCCAAAAGTCCCAGGTTCTAATCCACCTGGTGGCAGTTGCACAGCCATGGAAGCAGAGGGGCCAGGGAACCCTCTGTACAGGACTCCCCCCCCCATACACACAAACACCCTTGCTTCCTGGAATCAGCCACCTAGGTGAATAAAGCTGGAAACCCCCATGCCTATAGCTGTGCATCTTTGCTTTCAATAGCTACAGCCATTCTAAAGTGCCCAGATCTCACAACAGAAAGGAGACGTCCCAATGAGCTGCTAAGCTGTGCTGCCTGCCACGGACAAGTAGCTCCAAGAGGAGCAAGTGCTGTTGACTCTGGAGCCTAATGATGGTGGTGTCTTCCAGCCATTTTCAGATTAGTACAGCTGTGAACCAGGTGCCAGCTGGCTATAGGGTCCCATAGACCTGGTGTGACGGACCGGGCCGTGTCTGGGCACAGCTTAGGGCGTCCGCTCAGGGCGAATTGCTCAAATCCGGGGCTCTTTACAGTCCCCCTGACTGGCGACCTTTCCAAACAGGCCACAAACCAGTCCCACAGAGCGCTTCAGCAGCCTGCCTGAAGCCTCCCGAGCAAAACCCCTCCGACACCCCAGCAATATCTGTGCCCTAGATGGCCCCGGGCCTATTCACGGGTGGGGGGTCCTAGCACCCAATCCCACCTACCCCGAACAAGTTCTGTCCGGTTCCAAGAAACCAGCCACAGATCCCTGGTCAATTTACCCTCTGGACCTTACCCACAAATCACGCTGGGCCAATCCTTTAGAATCTATATCTAAAGGTTTATTATTACAGGAAAGAAAAGCATGAGAGTAAGGTTATTAAAGTACAGTACGTTACATGCACCGAATCTCCCAGTTCTCGATGCAGGCTCTAGCAGAGATGTTGTAGCTGCTGGTATAAAAGTTCTTATTGCACATCCTACGATCAGGATGGGTTCACAGGTATTCCGGGCTCTTCAATCCCTGCAGTGCTGCCTCTGGGATGAAGTGCTGAGCTGAGAACAAAATGGCATCGACCACATGGCCTCTTTATACTCCTTCCTGGCCTCTTCTGGTCTCAGCTGGTCACCTGGTCCTCAGCCTCTCTCTGCTGGCAGCTCTTGGGTCTCCGCCCTCCTGCTTTAGGTGTGTCTTTGGGCCATCAAGGGCCATTGTTCCACAGGGCTTTGCTACCCAGCCTGTCCATAGCCATGCTTAACCACATTCACAGAAATATTCAGCTTCCCCACAGATTACAGATTCCTACCTACACACATAGACATTATACATTCACATAAATAGCGTACATAAGATCAACAAACAATTCAATCCCCATTCAATCCCCCCATACCAATTTCTGGGGCCAACACCCCCACCCAGGGGTGCAGCAGCGATCTGGCTGCTTCCCTCCAATTCAGCAACGTGACACCTGGCTTGTGCAGCCTAACCTGATAACCAAGCAGTCCATCCATTACTAGCCAGCCGATTACCTTGGGCATGGGAGACCATCGCACTCATAATTCCTGGGGCCTTCACGCACTGACAGGGCTTGACTTGATCGGCCAGCTAGGGAGAAAGAAATAAACAGAAGGCAGAGGAGTCACCAAGAGATCAGAAGACCAGCACGATGCCTTATAGGCCGTTCAGCTGTGAAGAGTCACCAAGACAGGGCAGGTGATGCTAACCTGAGTTAGTCCATTAGCTGCGGCTAGGCTGGGCCACGAGAGGAGAGACAGGCAGTAAATCTGCAGCTGTCAGACCATAAGGAGGACACGGAGGTTTCGAAACCAGCTCAGAGAACAGGGCTGGGTAAGATGCAACCCACCAAACACTGTGATCTGGCCACTTTCTGTTTAGATCCTGCTGCCCATGCCGCCGAATTCTAAGTGGGGACTCAGGCAGCAGGATCCAATTTTAAATGATTCACGGCTCATGGTTACAGCAGGGGCAGGAGCCACGAGCCCTTTAAAAAGCTGTAGCCACGCTGGACAGCTGCCAGTAGTGGCAAAGCTGTGAGCTCTTTTCTGTGCTTTTAATTGAAAGCCTCAGCCACGGAGAACTCTGAGGGTGGGCTAGTCCACAACACCGCCCCTTCTGCCTCAGGCTCCGCCCCTTCTGTGGGTGGAGCCGGCCTATGACCCCATACCAAAATCCATTAAGTGGCCCCCTTCTGAAAATTATCGCCCAGCCCTGTCACAGAATCATAGAAAAGTCTGAGTGGAAGGGACCATGATAGGTCCAGTGTTTCACAAACTTTTTTTATAATGTACCCCCTTTAAAAAAAAATTTGTAAGTACCCCCAGTACCTACAGTTTTCAGACACACACAATTTTTTTCTACCGTTGCAACACATTTGTTTAAACAACTGCATCGTAGCCGGGCGGGCGATGGCATTTTTGGGTGTAAAAGGTACAAAAAGAATAAAGCGCTGTCAAACTGAAAACTAAAATTCAGTTTTCTCCAAATTTCAGTTGTGTTGACGTATCCCCCAGACATCTCTTGAGTACCTTTAAGGGGACTCGTACCACTGGTTGAGAAGCACTGATCTAGTCCACCCCTGCACCGAGACAGGACCAAGCATGTTTGTCTCACCTCTTGGCTCCTAGGACACGGCTTGAACTAACGCACTTGGAAAGATATTATCGTTTATACGCCCAAAGTGCTTCGTCTCAGTGTATTACCATAAAATCTAACTGACCAAACTCCGACCTTTCATTTCCCTGTCACTTGGCCAGCCACAGCCTCACAAGCCTTCGGCATCGATCTCAAAGCCTTCGTCACGCTTTTACACAGATGTGCTGACACGCTTGTGAGCCAGGCACACTTGTGCGACACGTCCCAAAGCACTTGCTCCAGGGCATTACATCGCACTTGCCTGCCTTTGATGGACAGGGAAAGGGAGACCTGAAAGGCCTCTCCAAGGTCACCAGCGCGAGAGTGAGCGCAGAATTGAGGAGCAAGGGTCTCACACACAACTCTGTGCCTTAGTCACTAGGTGGCATTAGATTAGAACCCGGGAGTTCTTACGCCCAACCCCTGCCCCCTCCACTAGGCCATGCTGCTGGCCTCCCGCCTCTCCCCCTGGGCTTGGAGACAGACGGGAGGCTGGAGCCAGCCTGCGCAGAAGGGGCTGTAACGCTTACAGCACGTTCATGACACTGCCCCTGCGCAGCCGCTCTCAGATCCACACTCGGAACCCACAAGAAACACCCCAAGAGCAGAGATGAAACCGCCACTCACCTGCAGCCCAGCTTCCAGGAAGGGCAAAGCAAAAGCGGAGCTCGCGGATTCCAGCCCAGCCTGGCACCTGCTTCCTGAACTTTGGCCCCTTTCCTCCAAGATAGCAGGAGGCTGCTCTGGGCCTTTTGTGCCCACGACGGGGCAGAAAAGCAAACTCAGCTGTTGGTTCCATCTTGCGGGCAGAGCCCCGGCAGACAGTGGCAGGCGGGGGTATCGACTGACCCTCCAACCCAGGATATTCCCCCCACACCTGGATTCGCTTCCTAGTCATCCCCATCTCCCTGCACGATCCTTGTTTCTCAACCCGCCGGTCCGAGAAATTGTCAGAGCAGGTTGATCCCGACCTTGCCAAGGGCTTAGGTTACTTCACAAGGCTTTGCCGCCACAGCTGGCTTGGCTTGGGTGTGTGGCAAAAGCCCCCCCCCCCCCGGCACAGCTATTCTGGCAAAGCCGCCAGCCATCACCACCACTGCCCTGCCTCTGTCCTGCTCCTCATCCCCGCCCCCACTCCTATCCCCTGCTCTCCTCCATCTCCTCCCCCTTCCCTTCTCCTGCCCCTCCCCATTTCCACCTGCCCTGCCCATCCCCGTCCTCTCCCTCCCCCCATCTGTCCCCCTCTTATGTGAGGGCTTTGCTGGAAACGCCCCCCCCCCCAAGCCAGGGAGATCTCCCCTCCGGGAACAATTCAGCCCCCCATCTCGCTCCCTCCACTCCACAGTATTTCCTCCATTCCCCACAGTTGAAAATTGAGCTCCCCCATCCCCTCAGGTGACAGTCAGGCTCCCCCATACGCAGCTGCCTAGGTAGGCACCTCCGCAGCCAGAGCCTGCCCCTGGCGCCCACGTCCCCTCCCCGACTGCCTGTCCCAGGCGACCACCTGAACCTGCGTCCCCCATTCCCTCAGATCACAGCTCCCTCCCTGACCCTGCACCCCCCGACACCCCTCCCCCAGGCCAGACTCCTCTCTGGCACCCGCACCCCCTCCCCCAAACCTTCTGCTCCCCCTTCACCCAGGTCACAGCTCCCTCCCTGACCCTGCACCCCCCGACACCCCTCCCCCAGGCCAGACTCCTCTCTGGCACCCGCACCCCCTCCCCCAAACCCTCTGCTCCCCCTTCACCCAGGTCACAGCTCCCTCCCTGACCCTGCACCCCCCGACCCCCCTCCCCCAGGCCAGACTCCTCTCTGGCACCCGCACCCCCTCCCCCAAACCTTCTGCTCCCCCTTCACCCAGGTCACAGCTCCCTCCCTGACCCTGCACCCCTCTAGAGCCCCTCCCCCAGGCCAGAGTCCTCTCCTGCGCCCATACCCCCTCCTGGACCCTGCACCCCTATCCACCGCCCCAGATCATACCCCCCCCCTGCACCCAGGCTCCAAGGAAATGGATGCTAAAGAGGGTCCATTCGCCAAGACTCATGTGCAGGGCCTCTTTGATTTCAGTGTTGTCACTGTAGACCAGCGCGCGCCCGTTGAGATTATGGTCCCTGAGCCTCTGTTTGTACAGCGGGACGTTTTCCTCCTTCAAGCCGATTGTGTCCATCTGGAAGAGAAGTGGGAGCACCCGTTAGTGCCGTGCATCTACTGAACATGTCGCCAAACACGTTTTTAGGAAGGGTCCGCTAGAGCTCCCGAGAGGAACCTGTCTGGGCTTGCTCAGATTCTAGCAAACAAGGCGGGCCGGCCGGCTGTGGGGCCAGGTATGGTACCCTGCACACCCCACTGCCGTGTGCTTGGATTCTGCTAAGGGCACCGCTGAGCAAGTTGGCACGGCAGGGGAAATAGCATGCTCTCTGCAGGAAAAGCTAGCAATGCAGGGACCACTGGAGGGGTTGAAGCAAAATGCAGGACAATGTAGCACTTTAAAGACTAACAAGATGGTTTATTAGATGATGAGCTTTCGTGGGCCAGACCCACTTCCTCAGATCAAATAGTGGAAGAAAGTAGTCACAACCATATATACCAAAGGATACAATTAAAAAAAATGAACAAATATGAAAAGGACAAATCACATTGCAGAACAGAAGGGGGATGCGGGGGGGGGGGGGGAGGAAGGAAGGTAAGTGTCTGTGAATTGCTGATATTAAAGGTAGGGTGAGTGGGATGTTTGTGAGTTAATGGTATAACAGGTGATAATTGGGGAAACTGTCTTGGTAATGGGTGAGAAAGTTCAAAGACTTGTTAAGTCCTTGTTGGCAAGTGTCGAATTTTAACATGAATGACAGTTCAGAGGATTCCCTTTCAAGTGCAGATGTAAAAGGTCTTTGTAGCAGAATGCAGGTGGCTAAGTCATTTAGGGTATGTCTACACTAGAAAGTTAGTTCGAACTAACGGACGTTAGTTCGAACTAACTTTCCTATGCGCTACACTAGCGCTCCGCTAGTTCGAATTTGAATCGAACTAGCGGAGCGCTTAGTTCGAACTAGGTAAACCTCATTTTACGAGGACTAACGCCTAGTTCGAACTAGCTAGTTCGAACTAAGGGCTGTGTAGCCCTTTAGTTCGAACTAGTGGGAGGCTAGCCCTCCCCAGGTTTCCCTGGTGGCCACTCTGGCCAACACCAGGGAAACTCTATGCCCCCCTCCCGGCCCCGGACCCCTTAAAGGGGCACGGGCTGGCTACGGTGCCCGTGCCAGGTGCAAGCCTGCCAGCACCCAGCTAGCAGACCCTGCACCTGGCACGGCACAGAGCCACCCACCCGATGCCCCCCAGCCCACCCCCTCTTGCCGGGACCAGGCTGGCGGCTCCCGGGAGCTTGTCCTGGACCGCAAGAGGCGGGCACCTTCCTGGGCTAGTGCGGACATCGTGGACCTCGTCCACGATCTCCGCACTAGGCACAGGAAAGTGGCCGGCTAGGGCAGGAGAGCTGCCAGCCTGGCCACCCAGGACCAGGTGTGCATGAAAATCAAGGGGGTCCACTGAGACCCCCGACACTGAGCCCTGAGCTTACAATGGCCGTCCTGGGTCAGACCAAAGGTCCATCTAGCCCAGTAGCCTGTCTGCCAACAGCGGCCAACCCTAGGGACCCTGGAGGGGATGGACCGAAGACAATGACCAAGCCATTTGTCTCGTGCCATCCCTCTCCAGCCTTCCACAAACTTTGGGCAGGGACACCACTCCTACCCTCTGGCTAATAGGACTCCATGGACCCAACCTCCATGACTTGATCTCACTTCCCTTTAAACTCTGTTCTAGTTCTAGCCTTCACAGCCTCCTGCAGCAAGGAGTTCCACAGATTAACTATTTGCTTTGTCAAGAACAACAACTTTCTCTTACTAGTTTCAAGCCTGCTACCCAGTCCTTTCCTTTGGTGTCCTCTAGTCCTTCTTTATGGGAACTCATGAAGAACTTTTCTGAATGCACCCTCTCCACCCAACCCCTGCTTTTAGAGACCTCTATCCTGTCCCCCCTCCGGCTCCTCTTTTCTAAGCTGAACAGTCCCAGTCTCTGTAGCCTCTCTTCATCTGGGACCTGTTCCCAACCCCTGATCATGTTAGTTGCCCTCCCCTCTCCCAGCCTTTCTCTTCCCCTCTCCCACCTCCTTTTCCCAGTCTCCCCCAGTTTTTTTCAATAAAGACAGAGTCAATGTTGGAAGAAACGTTATCTTTATTTTGTACATCAATAAGAAGGGGGGCTAGGGAAGGGCAAGTGGAAGGAGGTGAGGGAGGAATGGGGTACGAGCCCCCGATGGGGAGGACTGGGCTGGCTCTGCGGGCTTCTGGGGGTGGAAGCTCTCCTGCAGCCCCCCAATTACTCCCTCTCCCCAGATGGCAGCCTGCGGCAAGTGCAGCCGGGCTGATGGCCGAGTGGTGTGATGTGCCCAGTGTGGGCACTCAGGGCACTCCAAGCCAGAACTTCTTTGCAAGCGGGGCACCCCTTAGAACTGTGTGTCCGGGGTGGGGGTCGGGACCCTTTAAGCGCAGCCCTCGGCTAGCCTGAGACAGTATCTCCATGCTCTAAGTCCTCCTTTTATGCCCTGCCGGCACTGCTTCCGGCCATCATTAAGCCCTGTTCAGAGTCCACTCAATGTGGACTTACTAGTTCGAACTAGCAAAACGCTAGTTCGAACTAGTTTTTAGTTCTAGATGCGTTAGTTCGAACTAGCTTAGTTCGAATTAACTAATTCGAACTAAGTTAGTTCGAACTAGCGCTGTAGTGTAGACGTACCCTCTGAGAGTGTCCTTTCTGGTTAAAGTGGCAAGAAACTGTTTTCTCTTTGTGATCTTGTCTGATATCTGTTTTGTGGGCATTAATCCTTTGGCGAAGTGTCTGAGATGTTTGTCCAACGTACATAGCAGACGGACACTTTCGGCACATGATAGCATAGATTATATTTCTGGATGCGCAGGAATATGTGTTCTTGATCTTATAACTCACTTGGTTAGGTCCAATAATGGTATCAGCAGAATGAATATGTGGACAAAGCTGGCAACGGGGTTTGTTGCAAGGGAAGGTACCAGGGTTGGTATTAGTGTGGTATGTCCTGTGGTGGTTGGTAAGAATCATCTTGAGGTTAGGTGGTTGTCTATAGGAGACTATGGGTCTGTCTCCCAGAGCCTCTTTCAACACACTGGAGGGGTGTGTTGAAATGAAGAGGGAAGGTTTCCTGACCCTGCTTGTAGGCTGGAGGGAAGCATGCAGTCAGCCTGACGGGGGTGGAGTTGGGCCTCTCGACCTAAGGCTATATCTACACTGCGGGCCTTTGCAGGCACAGAGTATGCTAATGAAGCACTCGTTAGCAACTTCTTGGCACTCATTAGCATGCTCTCTGCAGGCAAAAGCTAGCAGTGTAGACATAGCCTCAGGGTTCTTGTGTGTTATTCTGGATAAGGGGTATTACGCTGCAGGCCTCCAGCAAGAGTATTTATGTTTTTGCCTCGCTTCTCTCTGGAGTGCATAACAGACAGCTACGGGTCTCCCAGTCTTAAAACCGACCCAAGTCACTTCAGAGCGTAAAGGATGAACCCGGGGAGAGCCAGCCAATGGCTTCGGGGTTGGAGGAAAGAGCTCCAAGGAACCGAGTTGTTCCAAGAAGAAATGTTTTGTGCAAACCAAGAGTCAGGAGCAGCAGAAAGTGGGGGAACTAGCAGAGCCCGGACTGTGGCCCTGCCCCCTACATCACCCTTTCCCCTCATCCTCACTCTGCCCATTCCCCCTCATGTGCCCCCCCTACTCCTGAGGCCTCAAACCCACACTGTGCCCTCCCCGAAAGCTCCCATCCCACACCGCCTGTTCCCCTCAACATCCTACCCCCACTAGTTCTCGCTCCTCTCCCTCCAGTTATGCACCAGTTATGTGGGACAGTTTTCTCCCAGCTCTGGGGCCCGTAGTCAGGGCTGTCCCTAGGCCCATGGGAAATATGTAGCTGCATAGGGCACCGGAAAATTTGGGCACCAAATTTTTGAGTTCCCCAATGCAGCAGCCATGTGTTCTTGTATGTCTGAGGATATGCCTCTGCCGGTTCGTCTCTGGGGACGCTGTGTCCTGTCTGCTGCAGGGCTTTTCCCTTCGCCCTCCCCCACGTGCTCCTCTCAGCTGGCAGTGTAATCCACACACCTAGTGTGTGTGGTTCACTGTCCCTTCGTGTGGCAATTGGACCTCTTACAGCCAGAGATAAGAACAAGGGAGCTCTACATCCTAAGCTGGGAGCCAGCTGCCTTCATGGCTCCAGCTGTCGAGGCCTCTAGGGGTGTGTCTAAACTACATGGCTCCATCGATGGAGCCATGTAGATGAGGCTGATCGGCAGAGGGAAATGAAGCCGCGATTTAAATAATCGCGGCTTCATTTAAATTTAAATGGCTGCCGCGCTCTGCCGACCAGCTGATGATCAGCTGTTTATCGGCAGATCGGGGCAGTGTGGACGCTCCCGTCGACATGAAAGCCCTTTGAGGGCTGCCTCAGTTTACCCTACAATTTACCAGCACTGAGGTCACGGAGCCTTGCAGGTCCCTTTGGCTCTGGTTAGCCAGTCATAGCAAAAGGAGCTGTGGCTGCTGCTTCCCATGGCTCCCTTTGGCTGCAAACAGCAAATCGGATCCAATGGGAGCCATGAGGCTTTGTGGCTGCGGCACCAGTAAATAAACACACCAGTGTAGCCAGTTAGCAGTTTTCTCAAAGTGGTTTCATGGACCATTTTGAGTGTCACTGCTTTAGACGTCTACTCACAAATTCAAGGAATAACAGGAATAAGCAGTCAGAATTGGGAGTACTAATAGACAAGTCATAACTGAGCTTAAGTGGCATCTCAGATACTTGATGGGATAAATCTCATAACTGCAGTATTGGCATAGAGGGGTACATCTTGTTCAGGAAGAGCATATAGGAATAAAAGGGAGGTGGTGTTGTATTGTACACTTGTTCTGAGTTCCAGAAAGAGGCACGAGGCAGACCAGCTGAAAGTCTCTGGGTAAAGACGAAGTGGGGAAAACACATCCAAACCAGGAGGAGGAGGGAGATGAGGCATTTCTAGAACAAATAAAACAAATATCCAGACCCTTATAGTAATGAGGGACTTTACCTACCTAGACATCAGTGGGAAAAGTAATATGATAAAACACAAAATATCCAATAAGTTCTTGGAATGTCATGGGGACAATGCTTTGTTTCAGAAACTGAAGGAAGTAACCCAGGGCATAGGCATTTAAGAATTGATTCTGACCAACAGGGAGGAGATGGTTGTGAACCTGTAGGTAGAGGCCTATTTGGGAGAAAGTGATTATGAATAAGGCTGTGAATCATTCATGGAGGTCACAGAAATCATGAAACAAAAAACAGGACTATGTAGCACTTTAAAGACTAACAAGATGGTTTATTAGGTGATGAGCTTCCGTGGGCCAGACCCACTTCCTCAGATCAAATAGTGGAAGAAAATTGACACAACCATATATACCAAAGGATACCATCAAAAAAATGAACACATATGAAAAGGACAAATCAAATTTCATGTGTTCATTTTTTTGATTGTATCCCTTTGGTATATACGGTTGTGCCAATTTTCTTCCACTATTTGATCTGAGGAAGTGGGTCTGGCCCACGAAAGCTCATCACCTAATAAACCATCTTGTTAGTCTTTAAAGTTCTACATAGTCCTGTTTTTTGTTTCAGCTACACGAGACTAACACGGCTACATTTCTATCACAGAAATCATGGATTCTGTGACTTTCTGGGACCTTTGTGACTTCCACAGTAGTTGGCGTGGTACATCTCAGGGCATCCCTGGGGCCAGATGCTGTGCTGGAGCATTGGTTGGAGAGCAGTCAGGGTACCCTGGGCAGTTCACCCACCTGGAGTGGAAGTAGTAGTGGCACCCTAGCCTGCTCTCAGAGCAGTGGAGTCTGCTGGAGTGCTGCCTTTCCCCAGCACCTAAAATTTATTTAGGGCAATTTTTAGTAAAAGTCATAGACAGGTGACAGGTCATCTTAACCATAGTTCTCTCCAGCAAAGTGACAGAGTCCCTGTGTGCCTACCTGGTCATCAACAGTTTATGGAATTTGCTTAGGTCACAAGGATGTCACAATAGTGCTTGTGTAAGTTTAACTGGAAGTTCTGGTTGACAGACTGAGAGGCCATCTATCTCTCAGTACTGGAGCTAGTTGGAGAAAGGATTGAGAGAAGGTGTTGAGGAAAGACTAAACCATGAATACATTTGTGAGTGAACAGGAGGTAATTGATAGAGGTAAGGGTCACTATTGTATTTTTTATATCCAACCTGTAGCCACACATACACATTCAAGAGCATGGGTGCATAGTGTTGGGATTTTGTGGTTCCCAGAGACTCAGGTGCTGGGCAGAATCAAGGGTCTTCAATTCAATTCGATTCGATTCGATTCAATTCAATTCAATTCAATTCAATACTTTATTCAATGTGCACAAAGGGAGAGCCCCTGGTACTAAAATCAGCCAGAGCCCCTCGAGCAAGGAGCCCCTCCCCTTGCTGTTTTATAGCACATGGTTACAGGTTACATAACACAAACTTCTTAACCAATCAGATTCAACCTTTCCATATATGGCTTTGTCACATGCCTGCACCTCTCCAGTCCACATGCCGAGCTCACCCCCCTCCCCTTGGCCTCCCCCAGGCTGTTGCTAGGGTGGTGAGCCACAGCATGCCTCTCCATGCATACCCTTCAGCTCCCCCATTTGGTTTTGGGGCTAAGAACAATTCTTAGACCCCACTAACACCACTTCCTTGTATTTATTAGGAGCTATAATTGACCTTATCAACACTTAATTAACTGCAGTTTTGGTAACAGAATTAAACAATACATTCAACCTTTAATACATAATGGTATCTACACTAAAAGTAAGTCCCCATATCCATTGCGAAAACACAACTGAAATCCATCCCCAGGGAATCTCTGTTCCCATAATAGCAAACTCTTCTATCCACGGAATCACTGTAATTGCCTTACCACTTCTTTCATAATATCTTCCACAATAGGAAGTACGAGATGTTCAAGCCAGGCTTACTTTCCAAAGCTAAATACCCAAATCCACACCAGGTAGTGGAGTCTTTCTTCACTGTTATATCATCCATTAAATTAAACATTACATGCACCATTAAGTCAGGTCCCAACATTTGAGATAGGGCTTGTCCTGACTCCATGTTTCTTATATACAAAACCCATCCTCCCAGGATGGAACATTGGTCCCATGGGAAAGCTATATAGTTATCTCCAGCCATTATTACATACTCAGCTACACAGGTGTCTATGACATGAGAATGGGAGTGGGTGGAAGGGCTGAGCCTCCAATCCAGGAGACCAACCCACAGGAATTAACACCTCTCCAAAGATGGAATAATCATTCCAAAATGCCCATTATCAATAGAGACCACTCCCCTGCCATCATGCAAGGTGAAGACATTCAGTCTTTGAGAACTGCGGCTCTCACCCAACAGGGCACCTGTGACACGAGCAAGTCTCCTATCAGGGCTACGACTTTCATGTTAACACCATGCCAATATGATAACACCATTCCAGACCAATGCTTGCTCAGACATTTTAGTAGTTTTTAATAGATGGCTGAGTACAACAGTGAGGACCTAACCAACTATGTTGCTGAGTTAAGGTGATATCTAATTAATTAGACATGAGCCCTATTCTCACCACAATAAACTGTCATCCCTGCTACTAACAAGTTTTCAACCCAGTCCCTATTATGAGATTTGATAGCTTGAGTAATGGCATTTACAACTGATCCAGTGGCTCCTCCCCAGGTGACACATCAATAAAACACTTAACAATACTGAGAATGGCCCTCAAGGCGTCCATAGGGTAAACAGAGATTATTGTGCCCTATGTTGAGTGTCACCCTTGTATACTTTTACTCGTGACAGGTGCACCCAAACTGGAATTCCAGTGACCCGGGCTGCTGAAGGAGTTACCAGGAAAACCATGTGAGGTCCAGTCCAGGCTGGTTCAAAGGTTCGTTTTCTATAGGCTTTCACCAGTACCTGATCACCGGGCTGCACCTCACATGTGTCTTCTTCGCTAGCCTTTGGGTCTGGTTCAGTTTGGGGGTCCTTTGAGACACACTGAGATAACAATTTGCAATATTCAGCAAGCTGGTCACCCATGACATACAATTCCCCCGCTCCAATGCACAGATTTCCTGGCATCCTCATCGCCCGCCCTGTCAGCATTTCAAAAGGAGATAAGGAATGTGGATTAGTAGGACTGGATCTCATAGACATGAGAACCACTGGTAAATTGGTGACCCAGTCTTTCCCTGTAGCAGAAAACATCTGTTTGGTTAGTTTGTTTTTAATGGTTCGGTTAGCTCTTTCTACTAATCCCGAACTCTGGGGATGGTAGGGACAGTAGAATTTCTGTTTGATCCCCAGTGACATGCATACTGTTTTCATCACCTTCCCTGTAAAGTGGATACCTTGGTCGCTATCAATGAAGCATGGAAATCCCCATCGGGGAATTATTTCGGTCATCAATATTTTAGCTACATCAGATGCAGTGGCCTTGGCCACTGGGAAAGCTTCTACCCACTTAGTAAAGTGATCCATGATCACCAGAACATATTCTTTCCCTCTGCACCTTGACAGAGGTCCAATGAAATCTATTTGTAACTGTGTGAAGGGCTGTGTTGGTCTTGGCTGATGTTGCATTTTCATTTTTACTGTGGGAGCAGAATTACATTGAGCACATGTTACACACCTCCTCACATAATCATGCACATTTGCATTAAGCTGAGGATGCCACCAGGTGTCCGACATCCGGTGGATCACCCTCCGTGCTCCATCATGTCCCAACATGTGATATATTTGTATCATAGTTCCCATCAGCACATTTGGTAACACTAATGTGTTTCCTGGGCCTCTCCAAGTGTTATCATCACACAGTTTTCCCCCATTATCCATCCATAACCACTTTTCTGCCCTTGGTGCAGAGTGTTGGATGTCCTGTAATTCAAAAAAGTTTGGGGTTTTTATGAGAGGTTGTGTTGCAGCAATCAATTGTATCTCTTTACCTTCCACTGCTGCTCGTTTAGCTAGTTCGTCTGCCCTTCGGTTCCCCTTACTATGAGGGTCTGTCCCTTTTGTGTGGGCCCTCACTTTTATCACTGCTAATTCAGTAGGTTTCTGCATGGCTTCATGAAGTTTCTCCACTATTCCCCCATTTTGTATTGGGGATCCTGTACTCGTCAGGAATCCCCGATTTACCCACAAGTTAACATAATCATGTACAACCCCAAATGCATATCTAGAATCAGTATATATGTTTACAGCATGACCTTTCGCAGCTTCACATGCTGCAACTAATGCCTGCAGTTCTGCTACTTGTGCAGATGCCCCAGGCAAACTGCCGTGTGCCACCAGCTGTCCATCTTGAGTACACACGGCCCATCCTGTGTGTCGCTTGCCATCCACATAGAAGGAAGAACCATCCACATATAGGCAAGAGGCACCAGGTATTTCAGTTTCTTTTACCAATGGAACGTCCATGGGCTCTTCCTCAAGGCAACAATGATGTGGGTGTCCCTCATCTGGGGTAGGCATGAGGGTAGCAGGGTTTAACGATGATGCACTTTGCAGATGTACCGAAGGCATTAGCAAGCTCATTTCCCATCGAGTCCATCTTGCCACATGGACTGCTGAGGATTTCTTCCCTGATAAAATAGCAAGGACAGCGTGAGGTACAACAATATTTACATCCTGTGAACCAATAAGTGGTGTGGCCTGATTTAGGGCCATAGAAGCTCCTTCCACTGCCTGAAGGCATGGTGGCATTGCTTGAGCGACAGCATCTAGTTTAGAAGAGTAGTATGCTACTGGGCGCTGTTTATCCCCATGTTTTTGCGTTAACACTGCTGCCATATGTTCCTCACTGACATGCGTGTACAATGTAAAAGGCATTAATGGATTAGGAAGTCCCAACCCTGGGGCAGTACTTAGCCTTTGTTTCAATGTGGTAAATGCCTGTTCACAGTCAAGTGTCCATTCAATTGCCTCATGTGGTCCACCAGCACCCTTCAGGAGATTATTAAGAGGCTGGACAATCCTTGAATAATTGGGGATTTGAGTTCGGCAGAAATTGAATAGCCCCAACACTTTCCTAACTTCCCTGACCGTAGTTGGTCGTGGGCATGCATTAATAGCCTCAGTGCGGTCAACAGTTAAACGCTTGTACCCTTTGGATATTAGGTACCCCAGATATGATACTTGCTCCTTTGCAATCTGAGCCTTTCTAGCATTACGTTTTACCCCACTGTCTGCCAAGTGCTGCAGGATCACTTCTAAGTCTTTCATGTGCGTTTGGCGATCTGGTGAGGAGATAAGAAGATCATCAACATACTGTACAACACAAGAAGCCATGTCTGGCAGCTTTGCCAGCACATCAGCTAATGCTCTATGAAACAAAGTAGGTGAGTTATGAAAACCCTGGCTTAGGCGAGTAAAAGTATATTGCTTCCCTTTAACAGTAAATGCAAACCAAAATAGACTGTCAGGGTGCACAGGACATTTTGCTTTTACCATGGTGAAAACATCAAAAGCATGCAGGCCTCCCACGACCATCCACTCCTGCACCTTTTCCCAGAAGGGTAGGTTTGGGTTATTAAGCTGCAAAGATGGCAATTCTTTTAACATGCTCCGCAAGTCAGATGGACTCATAGGAGTGTGCTCTAGGCGACTCACAGTAGCAGGGTCCCCTTCCCCTTGATTAGGATTAGGGACAGTGTGCACTCTCACTGGAGCCATAAAACCAGACTGATATCCCCACATTCCACGTGTAGGGTCCAAAGGTGCTGAGGGACAAGATCTCTCCTGCAAGGCTGTTTCTTTATAGTTTTTTGCTTCTGTTTGCAGTTTTTCTACCTCTCCTTCTAACTCTCCTATCCTTCCTTTTAGCATATCACACTTTCTAACCAGCTGTTCATAATCAACAATTAAACACATGCCAGCCAATTTGTCCTTTGATAAATATTGTGGTTTATGCACAAAATCAGTATTGCCCACTTGTAATGGGGGTTGGTCATCCTTCTTTCTTTCAGTCATGCAGCCAAGATATCTCAACAAGAAAACTAATAAACTTACTGCTACAATAGTGATAAAAGCACTAATTAAACACTCTTCATATTGTGGATCACTAAATCCCTTCATCTTTCCCTTTTTTTTAAACCTAAATAGCCTCCAATCTCAAAATCTTTAAATACAATTCTGTTTACAAACTAATAACAATTTCCAATTAGGAGATCTGGGCCAGCCAACACATTAACTAGAGGTACTTATGGCTATACCTGCCCCTACATTAACTGTTGGTCCTTATGGCCTCTTTGATTTCCCACTTCAACAACACTTAGTCAGAGGAACTTACAGCTTAACCCGCCCCCACACTAAGTACAGTGTCTTAAGACTGCAACCAAAATGTTACAAAACTGCAACAAACCCCTTAAATTCTCCAACACCCAGTTTCACTTACTACAAAAGGTGTGAGAGTCACCAGTCAGGTCAGGGACACACAACCAAATGAAAAATGAACAAAATCACCCTCCAACTTGATTGTAGGTCTTGATCCTGAAGGATATTTCTCACCCTGCTCGCTGCGCCAAGAAACTGTTGGGATTTTGTGGTTCCCAGAGACTCAGGTGCTGGGCAGAATCAAGGGTCTTCAATTCAATTCGATTCGATTCGATTCAATTCAATTCAATTCAATTCAATACTTTATTCAATGTGCACAAAGGGAGAGCCCCTGGTACTAAAATCAGCCAGAGCCCCTCGAGCAAGGAGCCCCTCCCCTTGCTGTTTTATAGCACATGGTTACAGGTTACATAACACAAACTTCTTAACCAATCAGATTCAACCTTTCCATATATGGCTTTGTCACATGCCTGCACCTCTCCAGTCCACATGCCGAGCTCACCCCCCTCCCCTTGGCCTCCCCCAGGCTGTTGCTAGGGTGGTGAGCCACAGCATGCCTCTCCATGCATACCCTTCAATAGAAACGTGTAATATTCTCCATTTCTATGACCAGATCATTAGCTGCTGTAAATCCAGTGAGCCTCTACTGACTTCCCTTTTAATTGACGTGAGTTGAAGGACTGGCCTACAGCCTCTGAACCTGGAAACTTTCCTGACAACCTGTGTCACTATTGGATGTTATGGGGAAGGTCTTCTTTCCTTTCTCCAGTTGTTTTATGTTGTTAATATGGGTCCTTATTTTATGACTTCTGCATCCTTGGAGCCAAAATCCAGTGGTGCAAAGCATCAGAGATGGGAGAAATTAGAAGAGAAAACACAGAAGGACTTCTCTTCTAGCTGACTGTGTCTAGACTACAAAGTTCTATCACTTTTCTTTTGAAAGAGGCTTTTCTGACAGTTGGCCCGTCTACACTGGGCCAAATGTCAGAAAAAAAAGCCTCTTTCAGAACATCCCTTCTTCCTCGTAGAACGAGGTTTACTGAGATGCTGAAAAAACATGTCTGCTTTTCCAATATTTTTTTGGAAAAGCAGACGCATTCCTTGGACGTGGCAGAGCTTTTCTGGGATATCTCTGGTATCCTGGAAAAACTCTGCAGTCTAGATGTACCTGCTGTCTACTTAAGATATTAAGTGGATAGCTAGCATATTAAATGGAGGATAACAAAGCGTTTCTTAGCAACACTAGTGCTCTTAATCCTTCACCATTACTATTGCAACTGTATGGGCAATGTAAGTTACAGTTCTGATTCCATCTGCATCTGGGTGTTGGAATCGAAGGGTAAGGATGGGTAATCGCCTAATCTTGAGCAATCTTTCATGGGAAGGGTAAATTCTGATCAATTCCTCCTCCATGCCTTGGAATGCTGTTACAATGGAGACAGATAAATATGGCATTTCAGATTTCTTGTTAAATATTAAGTCTCCAGGAGAATTTCTGCTGAGAGACACATGGGAGATAAAATCCTGATTTTATTAATACATCAACTATTTCACAGTTTCATCGAGTTTAAGGCTGGTAGGTCATTAGATCATGTACTTTAATCTTCTGTATGTCACAAAACCATTACGTTTCACCTAGCAACCCTATGCTGAAACCAAAAATTGTCTTGGACTAAAAATTGTCACTCTTGAAGGGTATGTCAACACAACAGTGTTAATTTGGAATAAGTGATGTTAGGGCTGCCTCAGTTTACCCTACAATTTACCAGCACTGAGGCCACGAAGCCTTGCAGGTCCCTTTGGCTCTGGTTAGCCAGTCATAGCAAAAGGAGCTGTGGCTGCTGCTTCCCATGGCTCCCTTTGGCTGCAAACAGCAAATCGGATCCAATGGGAGCCACGAGGCTTTGTGGCTGCGGCACCAGTAAATAAACACACCAGTGTAGCCAGTTAGCAGTTTTCTCAAAGTGGTTTCATGGACCATTTTGAGTGTCACTGCTTTAGACGTCTACTCACAAATTCAAGGAATAACAGGAATAAGCAGTCAGAATTGGGAGTACTAATAGACAAGTCATAACTGAGCTTAAGTGGCATCTCAGATACTTGATGGGATAAATCTCATAACTGCAGTATTGGCATAGAGGGGTACATCTTGTTCAGGAAGAGCATATAGGAATAAAAGGGAGGTGGTGTTGTATTGTACACTTGTTCTGAGTTCCAGAAAGAGGCACGAGGCAGACCAGCTGAAAGTCTCTGGGTAAAGACGAAGTGGGGAAAACACATCCAAACCAGGAGGAGGAGGGAGATGAGGCATTTCTAGAACAAATAAAACAAATATCCAGACCCTTATAGTAATGAGGGACTTTACCTACCTAGGCATCAGTGGGAAAAGTAATATGATAAAACACAAAATATCCACTAAGTTCTTGGAATGTCATGGGGACAATGCTTTGTTTCAGAAACTGAAGGAAGTAACCCAGGGCATAGGCATTTAAGAATTGATTCTGACCAACAGGGAGGAGATGGTTGTGAACCTGTAGGTAGAGGCCTATTTGGGAGAAAGTGATTATGAATAAGGCTGTGAATCATTCATGGAGGTCACAGAAATCATGAAACAAAAAACAGGACTATGTAGCACTTTAAAGACTAACAAGATGGTTTATTAGGTGATGAGCTTCCGTGGGCCAGACCCACTTCCTCAGATCAAATAGTGGAAGAAAATTGACACAACCATATATACCAAAGGATACCATCAAAAAAATGAACACATATGAAAAGGACAAATCAAATTTCATGTGTTCATTTTTTTGATTGTATCCCTTTGGTATATACGGTTGTGCCAATTTTCTTCCACTATTTGATCTGAGGAAGTGGGTCTGGCCCACGAAAGCTCATCACCTAATAAACCATCTTGTTAGTCTTTAAAGTTCTACATAGTCCTGGTTTTTGTTTCAGCTACACGAGACTAACACGGCTACATTTCTATCACAGAAATCATGGATTCTGTGACTTTCTGGGACCTTTGTGACTTCCACAGTAGTTGGCGTGGTACATCTCAGGGCATCCCTGGGGCCAGATGCTGTGCTGGAGCATTGGTTGGAGAGCAGTCAGGGTACCCTGGGCAGTTCACCCACCGGGAGTGGAAGTAGTAGTGGCACCCTAGCCTGCTCTCAGAGCGGTGGAGTCTGCTGGAGTGCTGCCTTTCCCCAGCACCTAAAATTTATTTAGGGCAATTTTTAGTAAAAGTCATAGACAGGTGACAGGTCATCTTAACCATAGTTCTCTCCAGCAAAGTGACAGAGTCCCTGTGTGCCTACCTGGTCATCAACAGTTTATGGAATTTGCTTAGGTCACAAGGATGTCACAATAGTGCTTGTGTAAGTTTAACTGGAAGTTCTGGTTGACAGACTGAGAGGCCATCTATCTCTCAGTACTGGAGCTAGTTGGAGAAAGGATTGAGAGAAGGTGTTGAGGAAAGACTAAACCATGAATACATTTGTGAGTGAACAGGAGGTAATTGATAGAGGTAAGGGTCACTATTGTATTTTTTATATCCAACCTGTAGCCACACATACACATTCAAGAGCATGGGTGCATAGAAACGTGTAATATTCTCCATTTCTATGACCAGATCATTAGCTGCTGTAAATCCAGTGAGCCTCTACTGACTTCCCTTTTAATTGACGTGAGTTGAAGGACTGGCCTACAGCCTCTGAACCTGGAAACTTTCCTGACAACCTGTGTCACTATTGGATGTTATGGGGAAGGTCTTCTTTCCTTTCTCCAGTTGTTTTATGTTGTTAATATGGGTCCTTATTTTATGACTTCTGCATCCTTGGAGCCAAAATCCAGTGGTGCAAAGCATCAGAGATGGGAGAAATTAGAAGAGAAAACACAGAAGGACTTCTCTTCTAGCTGACTGTGTCTAGACTACAAAGTTCTATCACTTTTCTTTTGAAAGAGGCTTTTTTTCTGACAGTTGGCCCGTCTACACTGGGCCAAATGTCAGAAAAAAAGCCTCTTTCAGAACATCCCTTCTTCCTCGTAGAACGAGGTTTACTGAGATGCTGAAAAAACATGTCTGCTTTTCCAATATTTTTTTGGAAAAGCAGACGCATTCCTTGGACGTGGCAGAGCTTTTCTGGGATATCTCTGGTATCCTGGAAAAACTCTGCAGTCTAGATGTACCTGCTGTCTACTTAAGATATTAAGTGGATAGCTAGCATATTAAATGGAGGATAACAAAGCGTTTCTTAGCAACACTAGTGCTCTTAATCCTTCACCATTACTATTGCAACTGTATGGGCAATGTAAGTTACACTTCTTTTTCCATCTGCATCTGGGTGTTGGAATCGAAGGGTAAGGATGGGTAATCGCCTAATCTTGAGCAATCTTTCATGGGAAGGGTAAATTCTGATCAATTCCTCCTCCATGCCTTGGAATGCTGTTACAATGGAGACAGATAAATATGGCATTTCAGATTTCTTGTTAAATATTAAGTCTCCAGGAGAATTTCTGCTGAGAGACACATGGGAGATAAAATCCTGATTTTATTAATACATCAACTATTTCACAGTTTCATCGAGTTTAAGGCTGGTAGGTCATTAGATCATGTACTTTAATCTTCTGTATGTCACAAAACCATTACGTTTCACCTAGCAACCCTATGCTGAAACCAAAACTTGTCTTGGACTAAAAATTGTCACTCTTGAAGGGTATGTCAACACAGCAGTGTTAATTTGGAATAACTGATGTTATTGCAAAATAACATAGTCCGCATCTACACAGCAAGCCATTATTTCAACATAATGTCAAATAATGTCAAGCTGGAGGACTTCTTTCTCCGACTCCTATAACCCGCATTTTATGTGTAGACAGCGCCAAAAGCCGAAATAAACTATTTCAACTTAAGCTGCACAATTGATAGCTCAAGTTGTGTAGCTTATTTCTGCTTTAGCCCTGCTGTGTAGATGTGCCCAAGGCCTAGGAGACCAAGATGCTGTGTGCTGCAGACAGAGGATAGGAGAAACTGAAATGCTACCAATGCCTGAGGCCTTTGCAATGGTAGAGAAATGATTAGGTCAGAAATGCCCTGATGATCCTGGTGGTTGATCAGTGCCCCATACTCCCGAAGAAGACAAATTCCCAACCTCCCAAACAATAATCCCTGCTAGTCTGACCCAGGGAAGATTCCTCCCCACCCTCAAATCTGGAGATCAATTGCATCCTGACCAATGTTCTCTCCAATTCTACATGTAGAATACATTTTATGTGCATTGAGGCATGTACGGATGTGTACAACCATTAGAAACACATGTCTGCCACCCAAGTGCTCAGTTTACGGGTAACACTGATCCTGACTATGTGAGCAAGACTTACCAAGACTTAATCTCTGAGGCTTCACATAAAGGTATGGGGCAATCACCCTACCCATGGAAAACACCTAGCTAGATAATTTCATGGAGGTTAGGTCCATAAAAGGCTATTAGCCAGGGGATAAAATGGTGTCCTTGGCCTGTGTTTGTCAGAGGCTGGAGAAGGATGGCAGGAGATAAATCGCTTGATAATTGTCTTCTGTCCACCCTCTCTGGGGCACCTGGTGCTGGCCACTGTCGGCAGACAGGATACTGGGCTAGATGGACCTTTGGTCTGACCCAGTACGGCCGTTCTTATGTTCTTATGTTGTGCATTGGGGGAAAATCTTTTAGGGTCTCTAGAGGCAACTGGACAAATACCTATTCCATGTGTCTTCTCTGCAAGTATTTAAATTACCATAAAATAAAACTGAAGCCTTTTTTCAAAACAGAGTGCATAAAGTTTGACTTCTAAATTCATACAGTGGGGTCTTTAAAAAGTGGCTTGATTTTCAAGAGATACTGAACCCCTAGAAGTTCTTTGCACCATCCATAGGTAATTCTGGGTGCTCAGCACTTTTGGAAATGACACCCTGACTAAGCAAAACACTTCAGCATGTGTTTAACTTTAGATTTATTTGTTGGCATTGAGTTAGGCATGTGATTAATTTGTTGAATCAGGATGTAGGCGTGTTAATATGGATTGAGGAGTTTTAGTTTAGGCACCCAGTTTTAAAAATCTTGGCTCTAAATTATTCTGTGTGCTATCAAAATGCCTAAATTAATAGTAAAGGTGGAAAAGATGATTTTATGTGGGGATCTTATTTAAAAGGAGCAGCTTTTCCTTATTATAATCCGTCCCCCCACAATAGCTCTGCAAACAGACATGGTCACCATGAGGGAAGAAAAGGATTTGCATGATTCCCAGGTCCACTTATCACCATGTCTGGTCTCCTACAGAGTCTTTACTAGATAGTGAATTAAAGACACAAGCCCTGAATCCCAACATCAATGATAACCAGCAGAATCCTTTCCTTTAATTTCAGCTGTTTACAGCGAGGTTGTTTTCCTCCTGGACCATATGGACGATCAAGATAAGGCCTCTATTGCCCTTCAGATTGTCAAGATAGCTGAGACCAAACTGGCTGTCGTTGTGACTGTTCTGCTAGAAAAACTTCAGCAGGATGAGGTAGGGCAGTTTCATCAAATCACATCTGTTTTCCATGTTTCCACTCCAAATTCTGTTTGACTTCATGGAAGTAATTCAATACAGAACTTGGCTCAGCCCACCTTCAGTGTAAGCAGTATTTACCCTTCTGTCTTCATGCAAAACTCATCATGCAAAATTCTGTTACAGATCAGGATGATATAATAAAGAGACACTCAGAGGAGCACTGTCCTTTTGTACACACTGGAGTACATGGGCTGTAGATTATAAAAGTGCACTGTAGGGGTATCTATAATCTCTTATAGCAGTATTTTGTCCTCCTTTAGCATCTTCATCCAAAAACCTCAAAGCACTTACCTACTTACGCATGAATTAGGTTTTACAGCACCTTTGGGAGAGTGATAAACATCCCCATTTACTGATGGGCTGTGTCATGGGGAATTAAATAACTTGCTCAACACCACATAGTGAGTTAGTAGAAGAATGGGGAATAAAACCCATGTGAACTGACTCTCTGCTCTAAACCCAAGACAACACTTCTTAATTATAATGACATATGATTGGGATATAGCTCTGAAGGGTTCTTAAATAATCCAAACCCCTTTTTCTTTTATTAATACTCGCATCCAGCAAAGTCCATTTCTCTATTAAGGGTCAACACAGAAGGCATTTTAGTTTCAAGTACCAGGAAGCCAAGACAAGCAGTTCATTTCTGGCTCGCTTGAATAGTGTGGGGCGCTTGTATTCATAAGTTATCAATTATGATTTTCAATTAAAAATCCTCCTTACATTTAAAAATGAATGGAAAGCGGCAGAGCCTCTCCCCACTAGAGCAGTAATAATAGCAGTTTGCAGCAGCATCCTTTAAAAGCACAACCACTGGAATGTGTAGCCAACCATTGGCTTTGAACATTCCAAAGTGCTTTATGACCTTAGCAGGCAGTTCACACCTTCAGCTGCCTGAATTCAGAGTTATAGACTCACAGGAGACAGATGTGAAAGGCTTGTTGGATCATCCAATTTCCCAGCAGTGCCTTTTTCATTTTTTGGGGCCAAACCAATTTTAAAAGCTCCTAGTGACTGGGTTTCCACCACTTTCCAATGAAGACGATGTAATAACCTGATAGATGTCTTATAGCTGGGGCATTTTTCCTGATGTTAAAGTCTAAATTTTAGGTCTCTGATACTGCCCCCTGCTGTGCAATGTACGTGCTGCAGGGTAAGAAACACTGACTCCTAAGCATCCTCACTCCACAGTGCATGCTATGCAGCAAGGAGGTGGTGGTTGGCTGGAGTAGGCAGTCACGGTTGTGCTGACTCTGTGGAGGAGAGCTGACCTGATCTGAGCCCAGGGGAGTCCAGTTGTTTTCCCACTGTGATGTGATACGATTCATTTTAGATCCAAAAGAAACCAGGACACTCCAGGGATACTTAACCACTTTCTTATTTATTGCAAGCTTTAAGCAGTTATGACAGTTGTTTAAGTTTTACAAGCCTTAAAAACAATTACTACACAATTTAAACCTTAAATGCCATACATTCTAAAGCAAGAATATAGTGCAAAGCAATGCAAAAGCAATTAATAAAAGAGCTACTATAATACAATAATAAAGACTAGTTCACTTACACTTCACCCGTATGCTACCTACAGTAGCAGGCAGGAGGTCAGGGTTCCTTTTCTTCCCATGCATTGGAACACCATGCACTGGATCACCGGTGTGAAGGGCCTATTTACTTCTAGTTACATCGAGCAGTACCTGTGGGTCAATCCTGCTCATTCCCTCCCACTGATTGTTCTTACTAAGCCCATTTTATAGCAAAGCGAGACTTGGTTGTTCTAATAATATTTACCAATTGATTACGTATTGTGTAGGATATGGAACATGCCCAATACCCTATCTGGAGTACATCCTGTCACTCAGGATGTTGCTGCTATGTGCATAGTTGACAGTTGTATGGCTGCATCTGTAATTTGTGGTTATCAGAAACAGAAGAACCTGTACAAGATTGCTTGCCATGTGTTCTTGACATAGTCTCACGTACCATGCTTCATCTGCATTGTTATGCAAAACATTCCTTCCTCTCACAGCTTCTCCCATGACCTTGCCTGCATGCTTATGTGCACCAGACTTGAGACAGGCCTGGGTTTTGCTTGTTAGAGATCCGCACGTGTTAAAGGGAGACGTGGCCATTTATTGTCAAGGCAGGCTCCCCTACACCCACCCAACCTCACCCTGATGCATGAGGTCAGATCCCATAGAGGTTGCAGGTCTCTATTTAAAAGTCAGTTCTGCTGGCCTCCCTGCACTTTTTAAAATTTTCTCCTGAATTACTTCCAAGCTGTTGATCTTTTCTGGGGAATGTGGTGCCAAAAAAGTGAAATAAGCCAGAAGCAGTCACACCTCAGATGAACAATGAGAAACTGTTGTCTTCCTGCTTTATGACAAGATTCCTGTATGTAACAAACCCAACCCAGATGGCTGACTTTTTTTTTCACTGTCACTCCAGGTCACTTGTTGTTTCCCACTTTTCTCCCTCTCATTAGGTCAGTTATATTGACCCCCTCTCTAGGTGCGCTAGTTTGCAGTTCTCTGAAATCAGTCTTGTTCTGCTCAAGTTTCTAATTTCTCTGTGCCCCTCTTTATTATTTCTCTGTCACAACTCATACCTTCAACTCCTCCATATTTAGTATCATCTGTGAATTTGAACTTTGATGGACCCCATAAAAGAGACCTTCAAGTGTGCTACTGTCAATGTAGAGGTAACTCCTGAGCTAATTTTCCCTAAAAGCTGCAGAAGATTTACTGCAGGAGTTGGGTATTTTATCATTGTATTTACAAATTCTGTCTGGAGTGGATAAAAAAAGGCATGATGCTAATAATAACAATAACAACAATAACAACAATAATAATAATAACAACAATAATAATAATAAACGAAATTGGATAAGGGGGCAGTGCAGGGCCCTTATTCTGATTAAAAAATGTGTAAATTGCTCAGCTTCTTCTGAAATGCTGCTAGCTGGGGTGATTGTGGAGGGCATAGCAAGTTTTATACAAATGAAGACTAGGGGTTACTTGAGTGAGTATGCAGGCTGTGGAATCAGTGTGGTCTAGTGGAGAGGACTCCAGATAGTGAATCAGAAGACCTGAATTATTTTCCTGGCTATTGATCTGCTCTTTTAGCCTGGGCTAGTTGTTTCATGTTTAGATTGTAAACTCTTTTGGGCAGAAGCTTATTAGCGTAAGTGTTACTATATTGCGTTACTATATTAGCTTATAGCATTACTATATTGTCATCAAGGAAACATTTTCCCCAATTGTTCTTTTATGTTTTGTCCCCAGAAAAACAGAGTAGACATTTACTGTATCCTGGAGAAAGTATTACAGCAGGATGCCCAGGTCCTAAAGAGAAGGCTACTGAGCAAAATAATAACACTTGCCTCAAAGCACATGAGAGAGACTCAGGTAAGTTAGATTAACGGAAGTGTTGGAGCATAAGCTTTTGTGGTCAAAGACCCACTTCACTGCTTTTGCAGATTCAGACTAACACGGCTACCCCTCTGATACTCAGGTAAGTTAGTTTTCCCTATATGCTAATGACAGGAATGAAAGCTTAAACTAATTAAAACATTGTTTGTAAACTATATACTGAAACTCCAGGATTAATGACTGCTAGGGGCCCACAGATCCCCACACCGTCCTCCAGAAATCCCAGGTCCTAAGCAGCATGTGACTAGTTTCATCTTGTTCAAGTTACACATGTGCTTAAGTGCTTTGTAAGGTCAGGATATTGTGACATATATCAGATGCAGAGAGGCCTACCGCTTCTTAACAAGCAAGTATTTTGTGAAGTCTCCTAGGGATTTCATTATTGATACTGATTTTGTGTGGAAGGTGCTCTGATACTATGGTGTTAAGCAGCAGGATGAAACCTTTAAACAGAATCTGAGCTGTTTCCAAAAGAAGCAGTATTTGGATTTAGGGTATAGTTTATTCAGGAAAATTCTCTGAATATCTTGAAGCTGCCCACCTCCTCTGAGGGAAAAATATCATGTCACTATGATAGCCAATCATCCACCACAAATAGCTAATAGCGAATAGTCTAAGCAGCTTGCAAACAACTGAAAGGCTGAAAAGTGTTTAGGCAAACGATTCAATGATTATTTATGACTCATGATTCTGTTCTCAGAAAGTTGGGTGGAAAACAGAAATAAGAACTTGATTCATTTGAGCAGCATTGGCTGGTGTAGTTGGCTTTAATCACTTCAGTCTCTCTCTTTTTGTATTTTTTAAGGACGCAACAAATGAACTAAAAGTGGCAGCGAGCAACACATTAGTGGCTCTGGCACGCTGCTATTTCAGTGAGGTGATGTATGAGCTTCAATGTCATCTGAATCCACTGAAGCTGTCTGACGTGTTCACTTTGATTACGCTGGGCAACCTATCATCAGCTTATCGTAGGTCAACTTCCATCTTTTGTTTCAAAGTTATTGTCTTCCATTTAAGGACAGAGGTTCACACTCTGTACAGCTACACAGAGTGCTATTTGAGGGGCATGAGATGAACTGCTGTGGCTGGTTCCAGTTGCTAGACCATGAGCTATCCACACCAAGGTGAAAGCTCTTATGCCCCATTTGAAGTTCTTAAAGGACAGGATTGAGGAAAATCAGGTCTAGTGGAGCTCTTCTCCATTCCATTTCTCATTCCTCCCCAGTGCTCTCTCTCCTACTCTGGGAGAGGATTGGGCATCTGGCACAGCTGCACATTGGTGGAGAATGCTCCTCCTCA
The DNA here is from genome assembly GCF_052426305.1 of Pelodiscus sinensis. NCBI lineage: Eukaryota > Metazoa > Chordata > Testudines > Trionychidae > Pelodiscus > Pelodiscus sinensis. Next base: position 22,801,387 of record NC_143069.1, on the reverse strand, counting down.
GGGTAAATCCCCCACTGATTTTTTACTTCTGCCTTATCATTTGTGTACGCAGCACAAAATGACCTAGGAGCCCATAGCATCCGACCCAGCGGTGTTTCTAAATGCGATAGTAAGAAGGCAGATAACAGTCAATTGTCTCTCTTCCTTTTCTTCTGGTCCTTCTTTTCAGCACTCAAGTGCATTCCTTTTGTGGGAATGACCCTGTACGGCATGAGCTCCATGCGGATGTTAGACGACGAGAGCAGGCTGAGGCAAGCATTTTGTGGTGGTAAGTGCCAGCACTTATTGCAGATGTCCAAAATGGATATTTAGGGGCCTTGGTACAGAGTTAAGTGACTGATCGTTACAAACAGGCTCTGAACTGGATTGTACCAGGGGCTGAGTCCTCATGCTCCTGTGGCACTCAGTGGAGTTGAGAGTGCTCCTTACTTTGCTGGAGGTGCTGAGCATTTGTAAGTTCAGGCCCTTTATGACTTGTGGCTATTTTAAAAATAAACAAAAGCTGATGCTGCCCATGTGCCGGGAAACTCCTGGGGGAGAATGTGCAGGCAACAGACTGAATTACATTTAAAAATTTCCCGTTTTCCACCCCTCCACCCATTCCTCCTCTTTAGTTGCTTAATTATCATCTCCTTTCACCCTCTTTCTCTGTCCTCTGGTCTTCTCCACTTCTCTCTTCCTTTGCTTTTTAGTTGATGCTCAAGTAAGGCCACGTCTACACTATGCAGAAGATCAATGCTGCTGTAGTTGATCACCAGGGTCCAAATTAGCAGGTCTAGTGAAGACCCACTAATTCGAACTGAGTGGGTGCTCCCGTTGGCACCGGTAGTCCTGCTTCTCATGAGGAATAACACTCCTGTCAACCTTCCACTGTGTGGACAGTCTGAAAACACGATTTAAGATACGTCAACTCCAGCTACATAATTAACATAGCTGGAGTTGCGTACCTTAAGTCAACTTTCCCCTTTAGTGTAGATCAGGCCTAAGGGATTAATCCTGCACCTTTGAGATCAATGGGAATTTTGCCATCAGCTTCATAGAACATAGGATTGAGCCTTAATTTTCCTTTCAAGGGCAGCGGGTGCATCTAATTTTAGGGCAAAATGCTGTCAAATCTCAGTATAGCTAATAGGAGTTAGGGGCACTGAACATCTTTCAGACAAACTGTAACCCAACAGGAAATCATACAGTTTTAGGGCTAAATAAGCAATAACTGCAGAGGACATGAATCATTCAGAAAACAGCTGGTCAAAATATTTTGTTTTTTTATTACATTTTTCATATTTTTTTCCAAGTTGATGGAATATTAAACTGAAAAAATGTCAATGACAGTTTTAATCAGGATGTGTTCAGTGTTTTTGTGCAGCTAAAAAGGTGGCTGAAATTTGTTGATTTTTGAAACATGTGAATGATCTTTGTAATTTGAAATTTTGAAAAAAAACAAGAGTAAACACTTTTAATTTAATTTCAACTACCTTTACAATCATCTCTAATTAAGAGGTAACAAGGGAGAAAAAAATATGTTTTCAAATGATGGGAATTAAAAAGAGATGGAGAGAGACAAAAGAGAAGAAAGCCTTTTGAGAAACAAGAAACGGAAAGGAGGGAAGAGAAATCATTCAAAACTGTTATTGGATTTCATCAGCTGTTCCTGAATTGGGCATGGAATTGTAATAAACTACAAGCCTGGGTGTCTTCACTGATAAAACAACGTATCCTTATTACTAGTGCATCCTTTTCATATTGCCTGTCTTTTTTCCTTCCATGCAGTTCTGGAAAAATGGTCAAGGGCAGTAAATGTATATTTTAGTAACTGGGAAAGGTGGCCATTTCCCAAAATGGGTAAATCTCAATTCTGTGATGAAATTCTTCCCCTCTATCGTCATGTGACAAGCAAATGGACCACATGTGAAGATTTGGAGGTGAGAATTGTAGGCTTTCTAAACCTTTATGAGAAATTGTATTGTTAAATTCTCTGTGTATGGCACTCTTTGTGATGATGGAGTTCAATGGCAGGTTCTTTGGGATAGAACGGAGTATGATGTAAAACATTTAAAAAAGATTATAATGTCACAATCTCATGGAAATTCTGTCTGTACATAGTGTACATAGATTCCAGTTTTGTCACCTGACATGCAGATGAATATAGGAGAATGGGCTAAATTCATTCCTGGCAGATGTCTATTCAGTTCCAGTAGAGTTACCGCAGGAATGAGTTGGTTTAGTGTGCATACTAATCTGGGGAAATATCCCACTTGGGAAAGTTGTGAGGTGCAGTAGAATATAATTCTGAAACCAACACCATAGCTGTGTCTAGACTGGAAAAACTTGCCAGCTGTCTACACTGGCTGCTTGAATTTCCGGAAAAGCACTGACGATCTCATGTAAGATCGTCACTGCTTTTCCGGAAATACTATGCTGCTCCCGTTCAGGCAAAAGTCCTTTTCCGAAAGACTTTTGCGCAAAAGGGCCAGTGTAGACAGCACAGTAGTGTTTTCTGCAAAAAAGCCCCGATCGCGAAAATGGCAATTGGGGCTTTTTTGCGGAAAAGCGTGTCTAGATTGGCCACGGACGCTTTTCCGCAAAAAGTGCTTTTGCGGAAAAGCATCCTGCCAATCTAGACGTGCTTTTCCGAAAATGCTTTTAACGGAAAACTTTTCCGTTAAAAGCATTTTCGGAAAATCATGCCAGTGTAGACGAAGCCCATGAGTCTTAACTCTTTACCAGGAAATATTGAGATAGGGCTGTTTCAACAGTGGAAAAGGGAAATTGCACTCGTCAGAAGTAGAAAAGATGGGCCCATTGCATGATATTGAATGAATTTGTAGGAACTTAAATTCTGTGTCTCTATGTAGCTCATGCAGGCCATTATCAAAGCCCTTGGTACTATGATGAGCCTCCTCCTGCATAAAGAAGAGCATCAAGATAAGGTGTTCGAACAGATCCCATGGCTCCTTGAGCAATATAAAGAGGATGTTAATGTTTTTCATGTCACCAAGGTGAGATACTTATTAAAATAACTATCAATGTGTGCGCATAGGTGAACTGCACTAGCTGCTACCAGTGGCGTTTCCTGGTCTACATAGTGACTTCATAGATAATAGATAAACACACAAGTCTTGATTTTATAGACATGGTGACCCAGGTGACAAGTTTTGTAGGTAAAAGCCTCTCATGAAAAGTGTCTTCTGTTTCTGGAGATGATAAGGAGGTAAGAAACAAAACACCTGTTCCCTTCCCCCTCCCCCATAAGATACTCCCTCCTTGTGATTTACTGGAACATCCTATCAACTCTGTGTCTCTCTTTTAGATTATAAATAAACTCCTCAGAGCAGGGGCTGCTGTGTGTTGTCTCTGGGCAGTATTAAGTAAACTGCCAGTAGCTGAAAATTAATACTAAGAAGGCCTGAATTGCATTGCTTTAGATTCTATAACTAGATAGATATAAAATCACTGTCTATTTCATCTACCGTTGTGTACAGGGCTGTTGTAGCTGTGTTGGTTCAACGACATTAGAGAGACAAGGTGGGTGAGATAATATAATTAAAGATATTATCTCACCCACCTTGTCTCTCTTATTTCATCTACCCTCAGTATCACATGACCAAGGTAACTCTTGTCTGCTGATAGTGAGAGGATGGAGTGAGGGCAGTTGGCTTCAGTAGTATGATTGAGCATGCTCAGTCTCTGTGAGCTGGCTCAGTACAAGCCAAGCAGCAAATCCAGGGCCACAACCCTGCTGCCCTTCCCCCCTCCCCACTTTCTCCATGGTTTACTCCCAATCTATGTTGGCTTTCTGGTCCAGAATATGTGGTTGCTTTTGGGATTGGAATGCCCGTGACTTTGAGGGAATCAATGTCTCATGGACTTGACTAAAAGTATCAAAGGACTACACAAGAGCCTAAATGTAGTAAAATATGTAGATTTCATCAGAGATATCCTGGAAGCTTCAAGCAGCAAAGAAGAAAAGTGTGTAGGTACAGGAAGGAGTTAGACTGTCATCTCATTATCAATAGCCTGGAAGAGAACATAAAATCATCATTGATAAAATTGGCAGATGAAATAAACATTGGGGAGTGGTAAATAATGGAAAGGACAACTCACTGATTCAGAGTGATATAGATCATTTGGTAAACTGGATGCTAACAATAAATGTGCATTTAAATATGGCTGAATGTAAATAGATGCATCTAGGAACAAAACAATGTAGGTGATACATACATGTTGAGGGATGCTTCCTGAGAAACAGTAACTCTGAAAAATATTTTGGGAAACTTGGTGAATACTCAGCTGAACATGACCTACAAATGCGATGCTGTGGCCAAAAAAGCTGAAGTGATACTGGGATGCATACATGGGGAAATCTCAAGGAGGAATACAGTGGGAAATGCAAAGTTCATTTCCACACTAGAACTGACCAACAGATATTGGTAGATACCCCTGATACCGGCTTCCTGTGAGAAGAGTGCCTTCCACACCCTGCTTGGCTTATAGCAATTCAGCAGGATGCCATTGGGCTGCACAGAGCCTCAGCCACTTTTCAGCAGCTCATGAACCAAATATTGCAAACATATATGCAATATACAGCCGTGTGCATTAAGAATATTGTCATCCACAGCACCAGCTGGGGGAAACACCTCTGACATCTTAGCAAGGTATTGTAAGCCCCAATAGATGCAGGACTCACTGTGAATCCAGCCAAGTGCCATCTTAGTGAACACAGTAGGAAGGGGAAAACTATAGCTCCTTGATAAATAAGGTCTAAGGCTTGTGTGACTGCCCCACCTCCCTGACAAAGAAACAGGTGCCACAATACTTCAGACACAGTGGCTGCTTAGTACTCAACTTCATCACACTGGGCACCCTATTATTGGACCTGATGAAGAACACCCAATCACAGAAAGTCCAGTAATCAGAAGACTGTGAGGAAGCCTTCCAGGCCCTGTGAAAACAGCTGAACCAAGAGCTGGTCCTATCCCATCCAACTTCACAAAGCCTTCTATCCTTCAAATGGAGGTCTCGGAGGTAGGACCAGGAGTGGTACTATCTCAAGAAATAGGTGGGAAGGAGCACCAGATCCTTTATCTCAGCTGCAAGCTGTTCTCCTGAGAGACCTTCCGCCCTACTATAGCAAGGGAGGCCCTGGCCATCAAGTGGGTGATCTACACCCTGGGGGTATGTCTACACTACAAAGTTAATTCGAACTAACGGATGTTAGTTCGAATTAACTTTGATAGGTGCTACACTAGCGCTCCGCTAGTTCGAACTTAATTCGAACTAGTGGTGTGCTTAGTTCGAACTAGGTAAACCTCATTGAACGAGGACTAAGCCTAGTTCGAACTTACTAGTTCGAATTAAGGGGTGTGTAGCCCCTTAATTCAAACTAGTGGGAGGCTAGCCCTCCCCAGCTTTCCCTGGTGGCCACTCTGGCCAACACCAGGGAAACTCGTCTGCCCCCCTTCCGGCCCCGGACCTCTTAAAGGGGCACAGGCTGGCCAGCAGCCAGCTAACAGACCCTGCACCTGGCACGGCTCGAGCCAGCCACCCGCTGCCACCCAACCATCCCCCTCTTCCCGGGACCAGGCTGGCGGCTCTCGGGAGCCTGCCCAGGACCGCACCCGCCTGGTTTAGTGCGGACATCATGGACCTCGTCCACGACCTCCGCACTAGGCACAGGAAAGTGGCCGTCTAGGGCAGGAGAGCTGCCAGCCTGGCCACCTAGGAGCAGGTGTGCATGAAAATGAAGGTGGTCCACTGAGACCCCCAACCCTGAGCCCTGAGCTTACAATGGGCGTATTGGGTCATACCAAAGGTCCATCTAGCCCAGTAGCCTGTCTGCCGACAGTGGCCAACCCTAGGGACCCTGGAGGGGGTGGACCGAAGACAGTGATCAAGCCATTTGTCTCGTGCCATCCCTCTCCAGTCTTCCACAAACTTTGGGCAAGGACACCACTCCTACCCCCTGGCTAATACCACTCCATGGACCCAACTTCCATCACTTTATCTCACTTCTCTTTAAACTCTGTTCTAGTTCTAGCCGTCACAACCTCCTGCAGCAAGGAGTTCCACAGGTTGAATCTTTGCTTTGTGAAGAGCACCTTTCTGTTAGTAGTTTGAAGCCTGCTACCCATCCTTTTCCTTTGGTGTCCTCTAGTCCTTCTATTATGGGGACTAATGGAGAACTTTTCTTAATGCACCCTCTCCACCCCACTCATGCTTTTATGGACTTCTATCCTATCCCCCCTCAGTCTCCTCTTTTCTAAGCTGAGAAGTCCCAGTCTCTTTAGCCTCTCTTTATATGGGACCTGTTCCAAACCTCTGATCATTGTAGTTGCCCTCCCCTCTCCCACCCTCTCTCTTCCCCTCTCCCACCTCCTTTTCCCAGTCTCCCCGAGTTTTGTTCAATAAAGAGAGATTCTATTTTTGACCACACGTTTTCTTTATTTTGTACATCAGGAAGGGGGGCTAGGGAAGGGTAAGTGGAAGGAGGTGAGGGAGGAATGGGGTACGAGCCCCCGATGGGGAGGACTGGGCTGGCTCTGCGTGCTTCTGGGGGTGGAAGCTCTCCTGCAGCCCCCCAATTGCTCCTTCTCCCCAGATGGCAGCCTGCGGCAAGTACAGCCAGGCTGATGGCCGAGTGCTGTGATGTGCCCAGTGTGGGCACTCAGAGCACTCCAAGCCAGGACTGCTTTGCAAGAGGGGCACCCCTGAGAACTGTCTGTCCGGGGTGGGGGTCGGGTCCCTTTAAGCACAGCCCTCGGCTAGCCTGAGGCAGCAGCTCCACGCTCTAAGTCCTCATCTGATGCCCTGCCGGCACTGCTTCCGGCTATCCTTAAGCCCGGTTCAGGGTCCACTTAATGTGGACATGCTAGTTCGAATTAGCAAAACGCTAATTCGAACTAGTTTTTTTAGTCTGGATGCATTAGTTCGAATTAGCTTAGTTCGAATTAACTAATTCGAACTAAGTTAGTTCGAATTAGCGCTGTAGTGTAGACATACCCTGGGATATTCTGTACTGGGGAAGCCCTTTCAACTGGTCACCAACCATGCACCCCTCAGATGGATTAATAACATGAAGGACACCAGTGCCTGAATCATGAGGTAGTACTTCCCGCTCCAACCCTATGACTTCTGTATGTTACGCTGGGCCAGGGAAGGCTCATGCAAACACAGACTTCTCCCAAGTGGAAGGAGACGATGAAGAGGAAGGTCCACCAATGGACACCCTCTTAAGGGGGAGTGTTTGTGACAGAGGATACCCCCCATGCATGGTTCAGCGGGGGCTAATCATGATCTGTGGGCTATGCCCCTTCATACTTGCTGGGAATGCTCCAACTGGAACCAGGATATAAAAGGGAGCAGCTCAGTTCTGTCTAGGCTGACAGCTGAAGGGAGCAGAGGTGCTTTGCAGGCTTTTGTGGAGGGACTGCCAGTGCCCTAGGATGCAGAAACCAGCCAGCCTGTGGTTCCAGTTGACCCCCCCCACAACCATCCAATGCCACAGATGGAGGAGAGACCACGGAGTTACTGAGATGACCTGCTGCAGAAGAATGGTGGGAAGCAATCTATGTGAACTAAGCATTATTGAGTTGAGGTATTAGTCTTTGACTCTGCATGTTTTGGAAGAAACCCCATTGAGCTGCAAGACAAGGCCCTGGGCTGGGACCCTGTGGAGTAGGTAGAGCCTGGTGGAGAAGGGCTGGCCACTAGGCAACACTGGTTTGCCCCAAAGGGTGGTTGAGCACTAGGTTGCACGGTCGTACCTAGAAGGGCTTGGGTCATTGAGCTGAAGAGCCTCATTAAAGGGCTGCTGCACTGACCCTGACTATTAGGCAATGCTGCTCTAAGAACCAGGCCTGCTATGGTGGTTGGGGAGACTAGGTCACTTGGGCTGCCTTAGTTCTTTAACTCCTCCACAACCTGATACCATCCAAACAGGGTGGACCTACCCTGTGACAGGTGACTTACTTACAGTCTATAATATCTGCATGGGGAAATATATGTAATGACCTAGCAGAGAAAGGCATGACATGATCCAGTGGCTACAAACTGAAACAGGAGACATTCAGATGGGAAATAAGGTCTACCTTTTCAGTGGTGGGATATTAGCCATTCAAACCATTTACCAAGAGTCAAGGGGATCATTTTAAAATCAAGATTGGATTTTTTTCTGAAAGTTCTGCTTTAGGAATTATTTTGGCAATTTCTAAGGCCTGTGTCATACAGAAGGCCTGACTAGTTGATGACAATCATCCCTTTTGGCCTTGGAATCTATGAATTCCATGAACCTGCTTCAGTCATTGCATATTGCTCCTTTGTATGCCCACCTTCTAACTTTCACCCTCTCTTGTAGAGTCTGAGGCAGCTCTTGGAAGTCTCTGGTGAATATAAGATCCTTCTACCTGAAGGGAAATTTCAAGCCATCTGCAGTGCTCTGCACGACCGGGTGAGGGGAACTTGTTCTTGTATCACTTGAGCTTAAGCACAGCAGATCTGAAGCATATTAAGAATAAACATCTTTTGAATGCTAGTGAAGAGCCCGGAGACCTTCTCATGCCTTATTGGTTTCTGCTGGCTTAAGAATAAGCAGATAGTGGTCTCATTTTATTAGCTAAAATCCAGCTCAGTTTGTAAAGCAATTTTAGCATAAGCCAGTTATTAGAGGGAGTTAGAGTTAGATAGTAAAAACTGATTCCATCCAAATGGGGAGGACCTATCCTGTGACAGGGTGACTTAATTGCAGTCTATAATATCTATGTGGGGAAACATATGTAATAATCTAGCAGAGAAAGGCATAACGTGAGCCAATAACTAGAAAATGAAGCTGGACAAATTCAGACTGCAAATAAGGCCGACATTTTTATGGTGGAATAATTAACCATTTGAACCAGTTACCAAGGGTCAAGTCTTGATTCAATTAGCTCTGCTGCTAAAAACACTTTGAAAGCATGAACTTCTGTTATCCAGTGTCTCGGTCATTGTTTCTGATTCTTGTTGTGCAGTCAGTACCATTTCTTTTGGCTTCAGAGCTCTATTTGGAAAGGTAGGAAGTGAGTGCTTAGAAATTAATTGAGCATCTTCTTTTCAGTTGCTTGTTCTGATTAGTTTTCCTTTGATCACTTCTCTTCTTCCCACAGATCTGTTCTCCAACTCAGCAGCTCATCATGGAAAATCAAATGGAGCTGTGCTATTGTATCCTACTGCTAGGTAGGGGAAGAGACTCCAAATTACACAGTAGTTTCCTTGTAACTTCCTTCTTTTGTAGGTGTGGTAAGAATGAGCTTTCAGTTGTTAGTGAGGATGTGATTTCTTCCTTTGCAGCCCGTTCTTCTCCTGATGACCTCATAGCATTTCTGCACTCGCAGCTGAAGATTGAGAATGAGACTGTTCGTGTGGCAACCCTGAATCTGCTCACAGCTATTATTGGTGCTGACTGTAAGTAACACAGGAGTAACTGTGACTGCTGCGATCATCGCCATCGTGCTGGGGGTTGAGTTGGGGACATCCAGAGCTAAAAGCATGAGCTGCTATAGGTTGATCTAAAGAACCAAGGCTTTGCAGGCATGGTAGGGCTATAACATACTCATCATCTCTGCAAATGGGGCACAGAGGATCTGTAACACAGGGGCGGATATAGGGCAGGGCGAGCGGGGTGGCCGCCCCGGGTCCCGCACTTCAAAAAGCCCCGCGCACGCGCCGTGGTGCCACCGCGCATGAGCATGGCGTCACTGTGCATGCGCCGTGGCAAAGGGGGGCCCCGCGGAATTATGCTGCCCGGGGCCCCGCAAAACGGTCATCTGCCCCTGCTGCAACACATAGAGTCATATAGTCATAGATTATTAGAACTGGAAGGGACCTTGAGAGGTCATCAAGTCCAGTCCCCTGCCCTCATGGCAGGACCAAGCACTGTCTAGATCACCCCTGATAGGTGTCTATCCAATCTGCTCTTAAATATCTCCAGTGGTGGAGATTCCACAACTTCCCTGGGCAATTTTTCACAGTGTTTAACCAACCTAACAGTTGGGACGTTTTTCCTAATGTCCAACCTAAACCTGCTGCAATTTAAGCCCATTGTTTCTTGTCCTATCATCAGAGGCCAAAGAGAACAATTTTTCTCCCTTCTCCTTGCGACACCCTTTTAGATGCATGCTCACCAGAGGGTTGGAAATTCACTAAAGGGACCCAGTGCTGCTCTAAGTTACTCCCATGTGGTCACACAGAAATCAACAGGGTTAATTAAGTGCTGAATGTAGCCTAAAATATTTTCAAGGTACAAATACAAATGTAATCTTGTGGCGGATGCATGTTAATAATAATGAGATAAAAACAAAATAGTACTCCTGACTGAATAAGTATTAGACACTCTAGAATAGATTCCGAATTCTGCTATACTGGTGGTAAACACAGACTAACTTCACTGACCTCCATTTGTCTAACTCTCTCACAATATTTCCATCAGGATAGTATGATGGTGCTATTTACAGAAGTGGAAATACTTCAGACTTAGACTGGTGTAACTGAGATCAGAGTCTGGTCCTATATTTTCCCCGCTGATTCTGTATATGAGTGAAGCTTGGTAGTACTCTTAAATAGGGCACAGGACACATTCTAATGTGGAGCATGAGTGTTTGGAACAAAGATATACTATATTGCACACTTCTCCTTATCTTTCAGTGCCTGAGACAAGAGTTAGAAAGTTTCTGATTGTGAAGGCAGTGAAATCTGCTCTCAGTGATCAGAGTGCTAAGGTAAGATTGTGTGTGGAATAGTGGTATTGCTGTTAATATCTGGGAAGTATTTCACTCAGTGGAGAGTCTGGCAACGAGACACATTTTTAGGCTGAGATTATTAATAGGGTTTCAATTAATCACAGTTAACTAAAAATTAATGCGATTAAAAATTGAAATTTATTACATATTTTTGTGGTTTTTTACATTTTCAAATATATTGATTTCAATTACAACACAATGACAAGTGTGTACTATGCACTTTATATTATTTTTATAACAAACATTTGCATTGTAAAAATGACAAAAGAAATAATATTTTTCAATTCATCTCATAGAAGTGATGTAGAGCAATCTCTTTAGCGTGAAAATGCAACTTACAAATGTAGATATTTTTTGTTAACTGTAATGAAAGAATGTAAAACTTTAGAGTCTACAAGTCCATTCAGACCTACTTCTTGTTCAGCCAGACACTAAGACAAACAAGTTTGTTTCCATTTATAGGAGAAAATGCTGCCTTTTTCCTAATTACAGTGTCACCTGAAAGTGAAAACTGGCATTTGCATGGTACTTCTGTAGCCAGTGTTGCAAGGAATTTACATAACAGATGTGTTAATCATTTGTACTTCAGCCACTATTCCAAAGAGATAAAAGAAAAAGCAAAAGGACTCTCATATCCTGTCTCATATTGCATGCAGAAGAGATAATAATAACTCGTGCATAATCTCTACCCTTGCAGGTGAGGATGGCAGCTCTCCATTTTGTCCTGAAGCTGCTCAGTTCAGGAAGTGTGGAGAATTGTGCAGCAGGGGATATGGTCGCCTATGTATTCGGAGAGTTCGATGTGTCCACCAGAAATCTGGTAAGGAGAGTTCTTAACACTTAGGACTCAGTTCTGCCATTCTGGCATGCTGATTGTTCCCCTTGACTTCAGTGGGAGCTTTGGATGCTCAAGGATGCAGCTGGACTGAAGGATTAGAGCTAGAATCTGATCAGTGATATTCGTGTAAAACCAGGGTAATGCCCCTGACTTCAGTGGCATTATTTTGGATTTACACAAGTGTAACAGAGACCAGAATCTGATTCTGGATATTTATATCTGACAGTGCGACCTACATTCCTTAGACCTCGGGCAAGTCAGTGAAAATTCTGACAACACAATCTTTCAGTGAAATGCTCTTGTATAAGGAAGCACATCTTTTTTATAAATAGACTCTCCAAAGAACACAATGGTGCCCAATCCTGTGGCTGCTGAAGCATACATAAACTATTAGCAAAACACTGAAGTTATGCAGCCTACATCAAGATGTCTAGAACCTGGAAAAGTTTGCTGCACACTTCATTCTCTGTTCTATGTGTACTAGTTCAAAATCTTTTCAATGGGTATTTCCAGCTATGGGCAGAGTCATGGACTCCAGACACAGAGTTCCATGATGGGATCCATGATATACATTAACTTTACAGTAAGTTGTTGAGGATCTTAGCTCTGCCTGGCCCTTTAGCTACCAAGTGGGAGCTTATGGCAGTTCTCACCAACTGCCTCTTTTTCATCCTACCCATCTCAAAGAAAGTAGGAGGCAACTCTTTCTCATCAGGCCACATTTGCTCTTATTTAAACTGAAATCAGTAGAGCTGATCAATATTTAGTTTGGTGTAAGGAAGAACAGAATTTAGCCTATAGATAGACTCACATTCACTATGCACAGAATGATCAAGCTGCTTGGGGCATCAGAACAAACAGAATGGCTCCCTCTAGGTTCTGCATATTTATTTCCACTGGGCAGAGTCTGAGTGGCTCTCCTCAGAGATAAAAAGAAGAAATGTTCTTTTTTGAAAATTTTTTTGAAAAGAGTTCAGGGAACTCTTTTATAGAATCATAGAACGATAGGGCTTGAAGAGAATTCAGGAAGTCATCGAGTCCAACCCCCTGCTAAAAGCAGAACCAATTCCAACTAAATCATCTCAGCCAGGGCTTTGTCAAGCTGGGACTGAAAAACCTCTAGGGATGGAGATCTCACCACCTCCCTCAGTAACCCATTCCAGTGCTTCACCACCCTCCTCGTGAAATCGTTTTTCCTAAGATCCACCCCCCCCACACACACAACTTGAGACCACTGCTTCTTGTTCTGTCATCTGTCACTACTGAGAACAGCCTCTCTCCATCTTCTTTGTGTCCCCTTGTGCTGGGGTTTTCCTAAGCCTGGGTTCTGACCCACCAGTTAGGTGTTTCTGTTATTCTCTTCCCTTAAGAATCTCCATCATTCGAGGTTTTTAATGCCAGGCTTGGCAAAGCCATGGCTGGAATAATTTAGTTGGGGCTGGCCCTGCTTTGAGCAGGGGGTTGGACTATATGACCTCCTGAGCTCCCTTCCATCCTTAATCCATGATTTTATGATTTGTGCACTCCTAATGCAATGGAAAAGCTCTCCTAGGTCAATATTCAGAAAGGCTTTGTAAGAAATAGACACCGATTCTACAGCCAGTGTTTTCCCACTAGCTAGTAAATTCTATGTATCTATCTCATAGCAGGGGACATTTTATGCCAGTGGTGGACTGAGATCTAGTTTTTCCAGTATAGTTAACACTACATGGACAGGAAAGAAAATCATCAGCGCAGTAACCAAATTCAAGAGGACCAGTGAGAACTGATCACCTCTCGTAAAAGGAATGAATTAGTATTGAGTTAAGCTCTGTGTATGGAAACTCATTCACCAAAGACTTCCTGCTCTTCAGACATAAACAGAATAGTTTGAAGAGCTGAGGGGAGGGGAGTTAGGTGCAACGTTGGTATGAAAATAAAGTTATAAAAGGAGCTGGGCTGGGGAGACTTCTCTGCTCTAAATAAAAAGAAATGCTCCTCTCTGTCATTTGCCACTCAGCATGGGAGAAGCTGTCCAGGAAAGAGAACACAGCACCGGACCCCAAACTGCATGCAATGTGCTAGACAGCTGCCATCAGACAGTCTACAGAAGCCCTCACATACACAGAGCCAGACTCATCTCTCATGTAACTCCTTTGGCTTTGATGGAGTTACGTACACCAGAGGTGAATCTGGTCCCTGGGACTTGTATAGACAAGGGTCTCTTTTTGGAGACATATAAATCTTTTGCTATATGGAAGTTAAATGCTTTGGAGAGGGATTTTAGTGACAATCAAACCTATTTAAAAGAAACGTTTGGGAGGGATTTTCTGGTACTAACTTTGTCCATTCTCCTGCTTTGCCAACAGCTACTAGAGACCTGGCTCAGTTCAGGGCAGGAGTGGGAGAGAGAAAGGGCCTTGCAGGCCAGTGTCTGGCTGCTAACTGCCTATCAGGAGATAGTTAATAGCACAGTGAGTATAGTTCTACTCTTCCTTGAGCTGACTTCCCAACTTCTATCAAATCTGACATTCAACGTGAATGCATGAGAAATTCTACTAGGCCTGCAGCTGGGGCCTCAAAGTGAGTAAGATCCCTCTGCTTCCATAAGAGAAAGGTTTCCATAATAGTGCTGTGACAGCACTCAGGCCAGACTGTAAGAAACAGGGCAGGCAGTTCCCCAGACTAGTGATTTTATAATTAGATTCACCAAACCAGTAAGAAAAGAGCTTCTACTCTGGTTAACAAAATACCAAACAATAGTACCCTTTAGGCATTCCAGACCTTGGTTCCCATCTAGACAACTAAGTCTAATATAATCACCAATCACAAAGGACTAGACACTTATCCTTAGGTTAATATGAATCACAGGTCTTCCCTAAATATCAGCCAATCCTTAATAACGGAATATCAGATTTGTTGTTAAAAGGAAAAAGAAGAGAGTTACAAATGGTTAAGTGATAGATAGTTGTTAAAATGACTTTCACTTTTCATAGTTCAGGATCACAACCATGGTGGAATAAACGGCTGGCTTGTAAAAGTCTCTCTGGAATCATGCTAACCGGTCAACATCCAAAGCCAGTTTAGATGCAAAGGCTGTTAGTTTTTCCATGCATTTCCCAGACTATTCCAAATAATTATTTGGAAGATCTATGTCCTATGGCTTACACGTCCCCTGTTCAAAGTTTAAGCAGACTGGAGAGAGACGATCAGTCCCATAACTTGTCTTTTATAGCTATTCTAGCCGGTTGGCAAGCCTCCTCACAGAAATTGTCGAAGCAGGATCTCTCCCTGAGAAAGAATAGGTCATGCAGATCTCCTGTCGTACTTTGTTTTGAAGTTAATTTTCTATTTCCTACGCATACACTGGTAAATGGGTGATAGTCATTCACATAAAGTAATTAGCCGATCGTAGTCTTCCATTACAACACAGATAGTTAAGCTGAAGGCAATGTACAAACTATTTCCTTGTACTATCTTATATCTTTGATCTTAAGGTTAACTGAAGACAGTTGCATATAATTAAGGCAATTAAGACATGAAAAGGAATTGGAATCTACAAGCTAATTTGGTTATGTTAAACTTCTAGCAAGATATAAATACAGACAATAATACATAACATCTACCTTTCATATCTATTACCAAAATGCATAATGTTGGTGATCGCTAGTCTAGGACTTTTCTTTGGGTACGTCTAGACTACAGGGTTTTGTCGACAGAAGTTTTGTCGACAGTATCTGTCGACAAAACTTCTGTCGACAAAGAGCGTCTAGACACATTCAGTTCTGTCGACTAAACAAGCTGCTTTGTCGACAAAACCCTGTAGTCTAGACACAACCCTACATGCAATAACACCTTCTGTCGACAGAACTCTGTCGACAGAAGGTGTTATGCCTCGTAAAATGAGGTTTACCAGCATCGACAAAACTGCTGAGTTCTGTCGACGTTATGTCGACAGAACTCAGCGGTAGTGTAGACGCAGGTATAGTTTTGTCGACAAAAGTCCACTTTTGTCGACAAAACTCAGTAGTCTAGACACACCCTTTGAAATAACATAGAAGTGACTTGTCTTGATACAATTGCAGTGCCGCTTGTTAAGTTATTGTGGTCACACATAGGTTGGCTGTGTCAGTGTCATAGATGCATTCCTATACTCTCAGGCTGTTAAAGTTGAAGCAAAATGCAGGACAATGTAGCACTTTAAAGACTAACAAGATGGTTTATTAGATGATGAGCTTTCGTGGGCCAGACCCACTTCCTGATCTGAGGACGTGGGTCTGGCCCACGAAAGCTCATCATCTACTAAACCATCTTAAAAAATAAATAAATCAATAAATAAATCTTGTTAGTCTTTAAAGTGCTACATTGTCCTGCATTTGCTTCAGCTACTCCAGACTAACACAGCTACATTTCTATCGCTGTTAAAGTTGAATTTCTATTTCTATTTAATCGGATAAGAACATAAAACATGAATGGCCATTCTGGATCCCCCAGACAAATGGTTCATGTAGCCTGTCTTCTGACAGTGGTGGGTGTTATATGCATCAGAGGGAACAAACAGAACAAGGCAATTGTTGAGTGATCTCTCCCCTGTTGTCCAGTCCCAGCCCCAGGCAGTCAGAGATATAGGGACACCCATATCATGCATCTCTGATCATCTTATATGGCTCTATCAAACCCCCCTGTAAGCATCTCTTTTCTAAGATGAATGGTCCCAGTCCTTTTAACTTCTCCTTGTATGACTTGTCCCATATCCCATATCATTTTTGTTGCTTTTCTCTGAACTTTTTCCAATTATAACCTAACTTTATTTAAGTTGGAGGACTACAATTGCTTGCAATATTCAAGGTGTGGGTGTACCATGGATTTGAAACAGTGGCATGATGATATTTATCATATTATTATTCATCCCTTTTCCTAGTGGTTCCTAACATACCATTAGCATTTTTAACTGCAGCTGCATGTTGAACAGATGTTTTTAGAGGACTATCCACAATGACTCTGAGATTTTTCTTGAGTGCTACAGCTAATTTAGACCCCATCAATTTGCATGTACAACAAGGATTATGTTTTCCAATGTGCCGTACCCAGGTACAGTAATGGAGTTCACAATAAGGAAGGCAAATAATGTCCAGTATAGCCGGAGAACTTTCATTCTTCATTCTTTTAAAATTAGCCTCAGGAAACTTTTGATCAGTTTGGATCGCTGATTGGGCTGTTAGCACCATATACCTGTGCTTCACTTACGACATCGCGTCAGTGGGTGGTTGACTGTATCAACTGTCTTCTCAATATACAAGGTGAGGAGACCATGAGCAGGTGTAAGTAACTCTTCACTTTCTTTCATTGTTGTAATGACCATTTTTTCCATCTGTAATTCTTTCTGTCTTGTTAGCGACACTTATATAACAGAACGATTGGGGCCTTGTAGGTACATTGCTGGAAGAGAACTGCACAAATAATAAATAATCTGCAAATATTAGAGGGTGGACAAAATATAGCACACAGGCCAGATCTGCCCTTCTCCCCAGAATTTCTGTCTGGAGCGCTCAGCTGACTAGCAAGCATGCCAGCAGCATGTGTTCAGCTGCCCCTCTCCGACCTTGCTCCATCCTATCTGCTGCTAGTGGTGTGTGGAGGGGAGGTGAGCAGGGAGACATGCAGAAATCAGGGTGACCCTTTTGCCCCTGTCATCATCTCTGCAGAGTAGAGTTTGGGGAGAGGGACACATACAATATTGCTGCTCCAGTCTGAAGTATGGTGAGTAACGGAGTGCCTATCTAAAGAGGCACTGTTTCTAAGATTTCTCTGGCAGCCAGCATGTCCCTCTCTCTCTCTCTCTCTCTCTCTCTCTCTCTCTCTCTCTCTCTCTCTCTCTCACACACACACACACACACATTGTCTCACACACACTCTCTCCCCCGCCATATGCCCATATGCCCCCGCTCTGCAGAGTGGGGTGGGGAGAGGGAGATGACAGAGCAGGACAGCTTTCCCTTAAAGAGACAGTTCATGATTTAGAAGTGAGCGAAGAGCCTGGGTTTCCTACCTAAGCTTTTGGTCAGCCCCATCTCTTTTACAATGAGAGTTCAGTGGAGGGATTCTCCTCCAAATCAGAACCTCAGATCAATCTACATGAGTTGTGCTTGACTATGAGATTAGATTGAAATACTGAGAGCAGAGTGGCTACTGAAACCAGATATACAGAGAAAGATGCTCCACACAGAATACAGTGCCTGTTTAATCCTGTATGAATCACAATGAATCACATGCCATTACCGTTAACTTTCAGACATAGGGGCTACGTCTAGACTACATCCCTTTTTCGGAGGGATAAGGGATCTTTCGGAAAAGGCTTAATTTTCCGCAAGATCAGCATCTAGACTGGCGCTTTTCTCCGGCAAAGCTCCGTGCCGAAAAAAGCTGCAGCCATTTTTATGCTAATGAAGCAGGGGAGATTTAAATCCCCGCTTCATTAGCAATTGCGATACGTCTAATTTACATCCCTTTTCCGAAAAAGGGATGTAGTCTAGACATAGCCTGACGGTAAAATTCTGACTCCGTTAAAGTCAACAAGAATTTCGTCATTGGCTTTAGTGGGGCCAAAATTTCACACACAGCTGGTAATAACATACCCCATAGATCCTCCTGTATGATTATCTATGGATCAGAGGTTCAGTTTTATTAAATGTTGCCATACTTTTTCTCCTTTTCTCTATCCTAGGTCAGTGCACTAACCTGGGGTCAGCAGAGGAGGAGCTGAGTTGTCTCCGTGAGGCACTAACAACTCCAGACCCTGAGGCTCTGTTTCAAGCATCTTCCAAAATGGCTAAGGTAACAAACACTAGGTGACTGTCCTAGTGGCTGTGCACCATTCATTTTCCCTTGTCCAGAGGACTGGAAAAGGGCAAATCTAGTGCCCATCTATAAAAAGGGAAATAAGAACAACCCAGGAAACTACAGACCAGTTAGTTTAACTTCTGTGCCTGGGAAGATAATGGAGCAAGTAATTAAGGAAATCGTCTGTAAACACTTGGAAAGTGGCAAGGTGATAGGGAACAGCCAGCCTGGATTTGTAAAGAATGTCAAACCAATCTGATAGTTTTCTTTGATAGGCTAACGAGTCTTGTGGATAAGGGAGAAGGGGTGGATGTGGTATTCCTAGACTTTAGTAAGGCATTTGATACAGTCTCGCATGATATTCTTATCAATAAACCAGGTAAATACAACTTAGATGGGGCTACTATAAGGTGGGTGCATAACTGGCTGGATAACCATACTCAGAGAGTAGTTATTAATGGTTCACAATCCTGCTGGAAAGGCATAACAAGTGGGGTTCCACAGGGGTCTGTTTTGGAACCGGCTTTGTTCAATATCTTCATCAACGATTTAGATATTGATATAGAAAGTACGCTTATTAAGTTTGCAGATGATACCAAGCTGGGAGGGGTTGCGACTAATCTGCAGGATAGGGTCACTAATTCAAAATGACTTGGACAAATTGGAGAAATGGTCTGAGGTAAATAGGATGAAGTTTAAGACAAATGCCAAGTTCTCCACTTAGGAAGGAACAATCAGTTTCATACATACAGAATGGGAAGCGACTGTCTGGGAAGGAGTACGGCAGAAAGGGATTTAGGGGTTATAGTGGACCACAAGTTGAATATGAGTCAGCAGTGTGATGCCGTTGCAAAGAAAGCAAACATAATTCTGAGATGCATTAACGGGTGTTGTGAGCAAGACACGAGAAGTCATTCTTCCGCTCTACTCTGCGCTGGTTAGGCCTCAATTGGAGTATTGTGTTCAGTTCTGAGCACCGCATTTCAAGAAAGATGTGGAGAAATTGGAGAGGGTCCAGAGAAGAGCAACGAGAATGATGAAAGGTCTAGAGAACATGACCTATGAGGGAAGGCTGAAGGAATTAGGTTTGTTTAGTTTAGAAAAGAGAAGATCGAGGGGGAACATGAGAGCAGTTTTCAGATATCTAAAAGGGTGCCATAAGGAGGAGGGAGAAAACTTGTTCATCTTGGCCTATGGGGATAGAACAAGAAGCAATGGGCTTAAACTGCAGCAAGGGAGATTTAGGTTGGACATTAGGAAAAAGTTCCTAATTGTCAGGGTAGTCAAACACTGGAATAAATTGCCCAGGGAGGTTGTGGAATCTCCATTTCTGGAGATATTTAAGAGTAGGTTAGATAAATGTCTATCAGGGATGGTCTAGACAGTATTTGATCCTGCCATGAGGGCAGGGGATTGGACTCGATGAACTCTCAAGGTCCCTTCCAGTCCTAGTATTCTATGATTCTATGATTGTTTTATGCTTTTGTGATGTCTTTCCACACTTGGAGCGAGCTATGGGAGTGAGGCATTCATGGGTAATCAGTAACATGCTTTTCATAGGTATATGCTATGAATGCCATGTAAAAAACAAACAGATTCCAGACAGTTGCATGAACATGCCCATGCATGTGCGCGCGCACATCCATCCATCCATCCATCCATCCATCCATCCATCCATCCAGGGTAAAATATGTGAGCGGGACATCAAGCTGAGAAACCAGTCTTGGCACCTTGTGTGTTTACCTGAACCTATATTTGTGTGCATGCATCTCTTTGCATATTTTTATATTTTGTGAAAAGATGTCATGTACATAATAGAATATAAACTGGAAATTTACATCCTGTTTGTCCCATACAATGTTGTGCTAACTGTACAACCTAAGATCTAACCTGATATTATTAGTGTAGAATAGAGATGTGGTAGCTAGAAAGATTACAGAGAAAATTTTAATTGCAACTGCCTTGCCAGATAGGAGCCCAATTAGCAATTTGCTGATGAATACATTATTTTCCAATACAGCTCTTAGGCCTCCTTTCTTAAAAGTACTGGAGCCGACTATCATTGCAATCTTTCCTGTTTTTGATCTGTCCACAGGTGGTTAGTAAGTACTTTCCCTCTGAACAAGCCACAGATTTTATTGAGGCCATACTGGATGGTATGCGGTCTGCTAGCCCCTCCTGTGCCACAGCAGCCGGTCTGTGGATGAAGATCATCCTGAAGGAGTGTGGAGGTGCCATGCTGGATGAGGTAAAATAGAAGCTGGAGAGGTTTTTCTGGCTAACCTGCAGGCTTTCAGGTCTTTGCCATCATTTGCAGTGAACACAAGTCTTGCTGTTTCTCCCCCTGGGATTGGAAGTTAATTCCATCTGTGTTCCTATCCTGAGTCAGGCAATGGGGGAATCAACAGCAGAAGACAGAGATAATCTAACGGTACATCTGCACTAGCTCGTTAGTTCGAGCTCGGTAGGGTAATGAGGGCAAGCGGAGTTGCAAATGAAGCCCGAGATTTAAATATCCCGGGCTTCATTTGCATGTTCCCTGGCGCCACCATTTTTAAATCCCCCTTATTCCAAACTCCGTGCCCGCGGCTACATGCGGCATGGACTAGGTAGTTCAAATTAAAGATCCTAATTCGAACTACCGTTACTCCTCATGGAATTAGGATCTTTAATTAGAACTACCTACTCCGTGCCGCGTGTAGCCGCGGGCACGGAGTTCAGATTAAGGAGGATTTTAAAATGGCAGCACCCGGGAACATGCAAATGAAGCCTGGGATATTTAAATCCTGGGCTTCATTTGCAACTCTGCTTGCCCTCATTACCCTACCTAGCTCGAACTAACGAGCTAGTGTAGCCGTACCCCAAGGGAGAAGGAAGATGCTTGATTAGTTGTCTATCTTGTTGTCACAGTTTCCAGCCATGAAAGGCTTGGAAAAATTAGACTCCGAGTAAAATGCAAAAAGAGAATATCCGGCCCCAAGAGACAAGCTAAGTGAACTACATCTTCGGGCCTCAGATAATGAGGGGTCTCTAAAAATACCCCCAAATTACTAGTTTTTACTTGCCTCTTTGCCTATGTATAGATAGATAGATAGATAGATAGATAGATAGATAGATAGATAGATAGATAGATAGATAGATAGATAGATAACTTTATTATTTCTCTTTTCATTGTCCTTTCTGTTAGAATAATACATGTTTTTTTGGAAATGCAATGAGGCCTCTTTAACTTGACATAGCTTAGGGCCTCAGCATGTCTTAACCCGGTGTTGCAGCCAGGTATGGGCAGAGATATGCATAATTTTTGTGGATTAAATCTATGCAGCCATGTCTAAATACTTGTTTTTTGAAGGGAGGAATTTCTACAAGAACAGCAAATTGCTAAACGACTAAATAAAGGTTTTGGCTCTGCAGAATGAATGCAGAGAATGGAAAAGGGACATTTTTTCTGGTTTTATTCTGTCCAGGTGCCAGCTATCCTGAGGAGAATATACATTCATATGCCTACCATCAAGCAGGGTAGCTTGAGGCAGTTCCTGGTGGAGGCAGTGTCCATTCTAGCCCACCATCACCTAGAGGCAGTGATCTTCAGCCTCCTCACCAAACGTCTGCCGATGGACAGGTATATAGTGCTCCTTACAGTGTTCATTTTGGTAACCATGGATCCCACAGCTTCACTGGAAGATGTAAGGCTTCATTTAAGCCACAGACAGGTTGAGATAATTCCTAAAGGTTAATAGCTTGGGTCTTTCTGCAGAAAGGTCCAAGACCATGTCAAGGTGGGTGCAGGGAGAAATTAAGTTTCATTCTGTTTCCATTAATTAATAGTTGCTTTGGCATCCTAAAGACTTCCCTTTACTGGCATCACTGGAGTGGACTTTTGCCTCTCCAGACCCCTGAACTAACATCACCCTGGAAATTGCCAGTGACTGTTCGTTTTCTGGTAGCATGAAAGCTTCAAATCCAAATTCCTGGCTGATTAGCAAGGATAGGGCACCAGGCTTTTGGTATCAGGAAGGGTATGGCTGCTGGAATGGAGTTGTCATTCTTGGTACTTAAAGACAGGGCGGTAAGCATATCTATCATTTCATTCAAACATCCCTAGCTGAATTATCAGTCATCTGTGCTGGAATCTAAGAACATAAGAACGGCTGTAGTGGGTCAGACCAAATGTCCATCTAGCCCAGGATCCTGTCTTCAGACAGTGGCCAATGCCAGGTGCCCCATAGGGAGTGAACAGAACATGCCCATTCTGGCAAATAGAGGCCAGGGAATGCCATTTGTGAAGAGGTCATGGGCTAGCCACAAATATTTGTTCTCATAGTTGTACATCCAGTTAGTAGGAAGATCATTTTTCTTTCTTCAACTTGTCTCCCAGGCCCTAGATCTTTGGGCATCATATGCTCATGATTCCATATCTACTGAGAAGTAGGAAAACAGGAACTGTGATTAGAGCTCTGTGTCCTTTCCTTCTGAAGTCTAGCATTAATGGTTATGGTGCAGTAAGACTAGGGTTGTGTCTATACAGCACCCTAAACTTGAAATAAGATGCACAATTTGCACTCCGCAAATTGCGTATCATATTTTGCATAGCCTATTTTGAAATGTGGCGCTTCTACACAGCACCAAATGTCGAAATAATGTGCTATTTCAAGCCATCCCTTATCCCTCATGCAACAAAGTTTATTGGGATGGCAAAATAGTGTGCCCATTATTTTGAAAAATATTTCAAAATAACGGGCTGCTTCTGTAAATGTGGGGTAGGTATTTCGGGATACCTCCAGGATCCCAAAATAGTCATGCACTGTAGAAATGTAACCTGAAATGTAACTTAACTTAGTTCTGTAACTAGAAACTCAATATGTAAAACATGAGGACCATATAAGGAGGACAGCACTCTGAACTTGCTCATCATAGGCAGGGCTTGACAAATAATACAATCTACTCATCCATGGGGTGTAGATTGTAACCTGGAAGAGCCGGGTTCGGGCGATCTGTGCATGCGCAGATCGCCGGACAGCGCGGCTGGTGAGCCCTGATCATAGTCAAGGAGAAAATGTGTTCTTTACTTGAATATGATGCATATAGTCAGAGCCACAAAAGTCTCCAGGGGTCACACATATAACCTATGTTAAATTGCAGTAACACCACTGAGCTGTGGAGATCTCTGGGGACAGATCCCTTGCTCGCCCCTCAAGTCCTGAAGGTCCTAATAGAAAGAATAAAGACTCCAACAAGCCAAGAAGGAAGCATGACCTCAGAGACAGAAACTGACCTGCATTTAGCAGCTGCTGCACCTCTCACAGTAAGTTAGACGACAGACATGTATTTCTCTGCTTTGTGACAAACATGCTGATGGAAAGCTAGATGAGTGGTATAATATTGTCATCTGGGCACTTCTTTTCTGAAGTACTGTTTCCTGGATTCCAGCTGTGCTTTCTGTGGCAGATTTAGAGTATGTGGCTGATTCACTTAATAATATCTGGCAATTAGAAAGTCTTTGAATCAGATTTCTTACAGTGCTTTGCAAATGTTTTGTGCAACTCATAACATGCCTTGATAGGTCCTACACATTTTTACAGCTATGGGACGCTAAGGCACACATAGAGTGAATTGCTCTCGGTCATTCATCAAGTTAGTGACAGGAGTGAGAATTTAGTCCAGCAGGTATCAGAAGGGGAGAGCGTGTGATAGTGTTAGGAAGAGACCTCTTCTTTTACCATGCTCTCCTTTCAGGCAACATGTGCCATCTTTGAAGTGGTGTCAGCATTGCAGTTGAGCAAAACTGTGCAGGAGCTGTTCCCGGAGTTGTTCACTGTTCTTATGCAGCAGATCAGCCAAACCCTAGGACAAAAGATGCCTTTGCCCAGGATGAGACGCCGAAGGAGGTTATTTGTAAAAAGACAAGAACTATGTGAGGGCAACCCTTGCAGGTAATTAGAAGAAAGGGAGCAAAACAAAGAGAATCCCAGTACATTTGTGTGACACTCCCCAGGAGTTCTCAGGGTTATGAGGCACCTTACCATCACCTGCTTTTAATATGAGAAAGTCTTCTTTGTGCTTGCTATAGGTCAGTTCCCTGAAACCACCAAGCTCTGGCAACACAAACACTACTATCTAGGCCTCCTCAGGCCTCAGTCTCTTTGTCCTCTCTTTCTGACTACAGCTTAGAGAATCTCTATCAACAGATTCTCCTCTAAGAGAAGTCTCCCTGCGATTTACGTGCATCTCCCCACCAATCGGCTTTCCCCCATCTCTTAGTTTAAAAACTGCTCTACAGCCTTTTAAATGTTTAGTGCCAGTAGTCTGGTTCCACCCTGGTTTAGGTGGAGCCCATCCTTCCTGTATAGGCTCCCCCTCTCCCAAAAGTGTCCCCAGTTCTTGATAAATCCAAACCCCTCTTCCCTACACCATCGTCTCATCCACGCATTGAGACTCTGAAGCTTTGCCTGCCTACCTGGTCCTGCGCATGGAACTGGAAGCATTTCCAAGAATGCCACCATAGAGGTCCTGGATTTCAGTCTCTTTCCTAGCAACCTAAATTTGGCCTCCAGGACATCTCTCCTACCCTTCCCTATGTCATTGAGACCTACATGTACCACGACCACCGGCTCCTCCCCAGCACTACACATAAGTCTATCTAGATGCCTCTAGCATTTTGTCTCTTTTGCTCTCTGTTTCCCTCAAACACTCCTGTGGATGTCCCTT
The DNA here is from genome assembly GCF_052426305.1 of Pelodiscus sinensis. NCBI lineage: Eukaryota > Metazoa > Chordata > Testudines > Trionychidae > Pelodiscus > Pelodiscus sinensis. The sequence continues at coordinate 22,776,253 of NC_143069.1, read as the reverse complement.
TAGGCAGATTCCTTATTCATGGGAGAATAGGTTTGTTGATTCTATAGCCCCACTCTAGCCAGGCAATCAGGTACATTTCTATCCAATTAGGCTTTCTCTGGGGAAGCTAATTAGTACTAGTAGTTACCAGAGTGCTGACCCCAAGTACAAGCTCTCAGCACCCTGTCACATCTCGCTGGACATAGGGCCCCAAAATATCCATTAGTGATCACTAATCTCTCTGTGTCCCAGCTTTTGGGGTCTGATTGTGAATTTTTTCCATATTACTGTACTGTGCTAGTGCCCATACACCTTGCAGATAGGAGAAAGTGACTGCAAAATGTTGTCCATAGCAACACTAGTAATATGAGATGTATGAGACTGAAATACCTCCTGGGAATTAAGTCCTTCCAAAAACAGTGGTCCCCAGGATACTGTCAATGGATGAACTGTCAATGAACAACAGACCTGACAAGTAACTGGGGTTTCCTGACTGCTTAGGCTGTGCCTTTCTATTGGTTACTACAGTTCTGTGCCTCTTTTCCCCCAGGCTTTCTATTGAAGCATTAGAGGCTGTGCTTCTCAAGGCTATGAATGAGAAGCTGATACGAACTCTCTGGAAGCAGAAAACTTGGATGCTTCTTGAAAATCCGCAGACTCACCACGAGGGGGTGTGTTTGCTGGTGAGGTAAGAGATCTAGGAGACAGCAAGCACTTCATCCTCAGGGATCGGCAACAAATAGAGTGACTGACAGGGAACTTTCAGGTATAGCTTTGTGCGGGGTGCCCTGGGTGAGAAACACAGAGCTTCCATGCGTAGGTTTTAGAGTTGTATGGTCATAGCAGCTAAGCTTTTGAAGTGCACAGTCTGCCCCATAAGTGGTTCCTTTTGTCTTCCAGGGTTCTGCAAAGATCTGGACTAATAACAGTGGAGATCATACAGAGCCTCCTTCCCTGGGTAAATTCCCCATCAGAAAACCAGCGAGTCACCAGCACAGCTTTCTTTGCTCAGGTATGAGCAGTTCCACCATTAGGCTGTTATCTGTTGTTTACCTTTCTCTGAGGAATTGTACAGTTCAGTTCATAGGAATTCATTTTAGATAGTAGAATGTGTCCTTTATAAGGAAATCTCATAAGGAACTTCATGACACCTTTCTTAATCATTTTCTCTTTGTTATTTTTGGGGCCTATACTAGCCTAGCCTAGCTGCCTATTCTAGTTGCTGGTTAAGAGAGAGTGAGCAAGATATAGATAGGCTACGTCTACATTGGCAAGATTTTGCGCAAATAGGGTATGTCTACACTACAGCACTAATTCGAATTAACTTAATTCAAATTAGTTAATTTGAAATAAGCTAATTCGAATGAGTGCATTTAGACCTAAAAACTAATTCGAATGAGCATTTTGCTAATTCGAAATAGCATGTCCACATTGAGTGGACCCTGAACCGAAGTTAAGGCTGGCCAGAACCAGTGCCGTCAGGGCATCAGGTTAGGACTTAAGGTGTGGAGCTGCTTCCTCAGGCTAGCCGAGGGCTGTGCTTAAAAAGACCTGACCCCCACCCCGGACAGACAGTTCTCAGGATTCCCCGCTTGCATGTCTAACTCGATGGGGACATCAAAGCAGTCCTGCCTTGGAGTGCCCTGAATGCCCACACTCGGCACATTTCAGCACTCGACCATCAGCCCGGCTGCACTTGCCGCAGGCTGCCATCTGGGGGAGGTCAATCAGGGGGCTATCAGGATCCAGGAGGCCCTACAGGAAAGCTTCCACCCCGAGGAGCCCGCAGAGCCACCCCAGTCCTCCCCATCGGGGGCTCGTGCCCCATTCCTCCCTCACCTCCTTCCACTTACCCTTCCCGAGCCCCCTCTTCCTGATGTAAAAAATAAAGGACATGTGTTCAAAAATAGAAACTCTCTTTATTTAACAAAACTGGGGGCGGAGGGGATTAACCTCTGGGGGACTGGGAAAAGGAGGTGGGAGAGGGGAAGAAAGAGGGTGGGAGAGGGGAGGTGGAAACCTGGGAGGAGGGAGCTGGAAGGGGGAAGCCAGGGGAAGCAGGAGGAGGGGAAGTATCAAACTATGGTACGCCATATCTTCAGAACTGTGTACAGATGTGGTCTTCTCACCTCAAAAACGATATGGCCTTGGAAAGGGTTCAGAAAAGGGCAAGTACAATGATTAGGGGTTTGGAACAGGTCCCATATGAAGAGAGGCTAAAGAGATTGCGACTTTTCAGCTTAGAAAAGAGGAGACTGAGGGGGGATATGATAGAGGTCTATAAAATCATGAGTGGTGTGGAGAGGGTGCATAAAGAAAAGTTCTTCATTAGTTCCCATAATAGAAGGACTAGAGGACACCAAATGAAATGAATGGACATCAGGTTTAAAACTAATAAAAGAAAGTTCTTCTTCACACAAAGTTCTTCTTATAGTCAACCTGTGGAACTCCTTGCCACAGGAGGCTTTGAAGCCTAGAACTATAACAGAGTTTAAAGAGAAGTTAGATAAATTCATGGAGGTTGGGTCCGTGGAGTGCTATTAGCCAGGGGGTAGGAATGGTGTCCCTGGCCTCTGTTTGTGGAAGGCTGAAGATGGATGGCACGAGACAAATGGCTTGGTCATTGTCTTCGGTCCATCCCCTCTGGGGTACCTGGTGTTGGCCGCTGTCGGCAGACAGGCTACTGGACTAGATGGACCTTTGGTCTGACCCAGTACGGCCATTCTTATGTTCTTATGTACTAAGCGCAGGGCTCAGGGTCGGGGGTCTCACTGGAACAACTTGATTTTCATGCAAACCTGCTCCTGGGTTTGGATGTGGCCTTTGGTGGCCAGGCTGGCAGCTATCCTGCCCTAGACGGCTGCATTCCTGTGCCTAGTGTGGAGGTCGTGGACGCTGGAGGCCTCCCCCCAAACCTCCATAATGTCCACGATCTCTGCACTAGACCAGGCAGGCGCCTGCCTCTTGTGGCCCTGGGCAGGCTCCTAGGAGCCGCCAGCCTGGTCCTGGGAAGAGGCGGAGGGCTGGGTGGCAGCAGGTGGCTGGCTCATGCCATGCCAGGTGCAGGGTCTGCTGGCTGGGTGCTGGCAGGCTTGCCACTGGCACAGGCACTGTAGCCAGACCATGCCCCTTTAAGGGCTCTGGGGCTGGGAGAGGGGCAGAAAAGTTTCCCTGGTTTGGCCCAGAGTGGCCATCAGGGCAACCTGATTAGGGTTAGCCTCCAACTAGTTCGAATTAAGTGGCTACACAGCCCTTAATTTGAACTACACAATTCGAACGAGGCGTTACTCCTCGTAGAATGAGGTTTACCTAGTTCGAATTAAGCGCTCCGCTAGTTCGATTTAAATTCGAACTAGCAGTTTGTATGTATAGCCGCTATTAAAGTTCATTCGAACTAACGGCTGTTAGTTTGAATTAACTTTGTACTGTAGACATACCCATACTTTTAACGCAAGAGTTTTTGCGTTAGAATATTTGCGCAAGAGAGCGTCTACACTGGCATGTGCTGTTGCGCTAAGAGGCGCTTTTCTGCAAACTCATCCGTGCCAGAATAGACGCTCTCTTGCGAAAGAAAGCTCCGATGGCCATTTTAGCCATTGGGCTTTCTTGCACAAGAAATTAATGTGGCCTGTCTACACTGGCCTCTTGCGCAAGAACAGTTGCACAGGAGGGCTTTTTCCTGAGCGGGAGCATCATAGGTTTTGCGCAAGAAGCACTGATTTTAGACATTAGAATGTCAGTGTTCTTGTGCAAGAACTCCCCACCAGTGTAGACAGGCAGCTGCTTTTGCGCAAAATCATGCCAATGTAGATGTAGCCATAGAATTTGAATTACTAGACCTTTTCTGACAATTCCTAGGGCTAATACTGACCAACAGCTCCTGATTTTGGTCTAGCTCAGCAAATCTTCTAAATGAATCTAGTGTCCTAATACTATAAAATAAGCAACATACAAATACATTAACATCTATCTTAGATTCTCATGAATGTAGAATAATAGATTCATAGATCATTAGAACTGGAAGGGATCTTGAGAGGTCTTCGAGTCCAATCCCCAGCCATCACGGCAGGACCAAGCACAGTCTAGATCATCCCTGACAGGTGTTTGTCTAACCTGCTCTTAAATATTTCTAGTGATGCAAATTCCACAACCTCCTGAGGCAATTTATTGCAGGGTTTAACCACCCTGACAGGCAGGACGTTTTTCCTGCTGTCCAACCTAAACTTCCCCTGATGTAATTTAAGCTCATGGCTTCTTATCCTATCCTTAGAGGCCAAGGAGAACAATTTTTCTCCATCTTCCTTAAAACATCCTTTTAGAAACTTGTATTATCTGAGTACTTCAAAATGAGAATGTAGTATCTGAGTGCCTCAAAACTCTTTAAAAGTATGTATCCCTACAACACCCCTGTGAGGCAGGGAAACACTATTAGTCCCATTTTGCAAACAGGAAACTGATGCACAGAAGGCCTAAGTGACTTGCCCAACATCATCTAGGAAGTCTTTGAGGGTGCAGGAAATTGAACTGGAACCTCCTAAGTCCTAGGCTGCTGACCACTGGAGCATCCTCCCTCTCCACAGCCTTGCTATAACGTCTGTGTCATATTTCACATTTACGCTAAGTCGCTATTTTAGAGGCTCATCTGGTGGTTCTAGGAATCTGTTTGTGCCCCCAAATCTTTCTACACCCCACCTAGGAAAGGAGTCACAAACGTGGGTTTTCAAGGTCTGCCTAGAGAGGCCTCATGAAAGCTGCCAATCAGAGCCCAGCTGGCTCAGATCTATGGAGCTACAGGGCTTGATTAGGTCAGTTCCTTTCAGGAAGTGGAGGGCCAAGAAAGGATGCTATTCTCTGGCCAAACCAATTCACAGGGGTTTATTTCAGGCAGCATTTTCTGAAGCTGAATTTGCAGAGAGAGAGTCCTTACGAGCCTTCAACATCTAATTCGAGGGAGAAACTGAAAGTGGCCCCATAGGAAGAACCCAAGGAAAAAGTAGCAATAAACTGAAATGAAGCAATGACTCGCTGCTATTTCTAGGTTGGAACCAAGAGTAGTGGGCAGGCCCAGGTTCCCCAGTGGCATAAACCCGATGAAGGGGACAAGGCTTATGGAGAGGTTGAACAAAGAACAGAATATAAAGGGTCCAGAGTTGGGGCTGAAGACCCTAGTGAGGGCAACAGGACCTAAAAGGCATTTGTTTGGACTTTGGGACTTGGCCAGAGGGCTGAGCCATGGAAGACTCACTAAGATCGACTGGCAGGATGCACCTGGGCGAGAAAAGGACTGTGGTATCAAATGCAGTCACTGAGAGGCTTTCAAGGGATGAGCAATCCCCCATTATAGTGCCTAAAAGGAAAAAATCCATGTTTTTAACACAGTACTCATTCATATAGAATAATAAATTACAGTGTATTACGTGTCTCCTCAAATTATATTCGCTATCTTAATGAACAGATTAGAGCTAATGGACATGTTGATTTTATTTCAGCTAATGACTGATCCCATACTCAGGGAGAAGAAGACCCTTAAGTCTGTCCTACATATATTAGAAGAAAGGTCACGGGACAATAACAGCATTGTCCGTCAAATGGCTGTAAGAGGCCTAGGCAATTTAGTCTATGGGGCACCTGAGAAGGTAAGATAGAATACTGAATACAATGCAGCATAACTAGAGAAACTAAAGGAAACAATTGCTCAGGATTTACAGAGGCCATGCACAATGCACTAGGCCAACTTCTGCTCTCTCATACCCCTGTAACCTCTTTGCAGTCAATACACAGCAGGTTTGTTCCCTTGGTAAGCTGGGCATAAGGAAACAATATGGACTTAATATGATCATATGTAAATGTATACTCCCAGGAATGAAGAGTGTAGGCTTTATTTCCAAGATGAGAGATTCTATTCCAGGAAACAGAGACACTAAAAAACTCAAATCATGATAGATAATCAGCTGAACGTAAGCGCCCAGTACAAAGCTGTGACCAAAAGAGCTGAGGTGATCCTCGGAGGCATAGACAGAGGGATTCTGAATAAGAATAAAGAAGTTATTTTACCTCTGCTTATGGCACTGGTGTGAGAACTGCTAGAATACTATGTCAGGATCATGCCTGCAATTCAAGAAGGATGCTGATAAATTGGAGAAGAGTCACAAGAATTTTCAAAGGGCTAGAAAATGTGCCTTTAGATTCAATGGGGGGGGGGGGGGAATGAAGCTAAACTAATTCAGACTGCTAGTAAGGCATACATTTTAATGGTAATTTTAATCATTGGAACCATTTACCAAGGGTTGTGGTGGGGTCTCTATCAGTAGCAACTTTAAAAACAAGATGGGCTGTTTTTCTAAAAGAGGTGCTCTAGTCAAACAGACATTATTTTGGGGAGGTTCTGTGTTGTGAAGGAGGTCAGACTGAATGATCACAATGGTCCCTTTTGGCCTTCAAATCTAAGTAATTAGAAATCTAATAGGATTACATAGGCGTAATATGGCACAGAGTTTGGCTTATTGTAGCTAGTACCTGATGTAAAATATAGCTATAGGTCACTAGGGGGGCAGATGAAATTCCCACTGCTTCATAATTGCTAAAAAAAACATATTAGAAATGTGGTTAGTGGAAAGTGTTTTTTAATGTCATACGTCTGAACAGGTGAAAAAGTACAAGAAGTTTCTTCTGGAGGCACTGATCAGGACTTTAGAAGACACTTTCAGTTCTGAAGTCGTCGAAAGCATGAAGGCACTGGCCAAAGTCCTTAAGGAGCTGAAAGGGAAGGACATAGGTTCTTCCTTCAGAGACCTCACCACACAGATCCGGAAGTACTTCGATAATGTACGTGAACAGAAGCCTTCAACCCCAGTTCAGCTGACATTGATGAGGCTCCATTTACAATGCATGATGTGTCCTCACTGGGCATTGTTCATGTCAGAATGAAGTGATTTTAGGCCTTAGGGAAGAGATGTGTTTTATGGAGGAGCAGAGAATTAAGAAAATGAGGATGCCATCCCTGCTCCTTCAGTCTCACCCTTCTGTTCATCTTTATTTCCAATGAGAATGGCAAAGGAAGTATGAATACTAGATTAGGTAGCTGCATAACAAGGAAAATGGGCATACAGGGTGTAATAGACTGTTTTGGGCCTGCTCCATACGATTTTTATGTCAGATGGTTGAAATTATTCCATTTTGCAGAGAAGTTTGAGATTTCAAATTTTGGTTTTGTTCCTATTTGGGGGACACACCCCCCAGCCCAAATTTCAAAACTCTTTGTGAAACAGTAATACTATTCTCAACCCAGCTCTACTGGGAGCCTTGCCTGAGGGCAGTCTACTGGCAGACTATGCTGGAGACAGGGAACCTGGAAACACTGGGAATTAGAGGTGCCAGGGTGCACATTTCCTGGCTCCTTGTCAGCCTGCCAGACAGGCTGTTCTGAAGGTGAGGGCCAGGAAGCCCAAGATCCCAGTCAGCCTGCTAGATGGGTCACCAAGAAGCTGACAAAGTACCCCTACTTGGCTTCTGGAAGAATTTTGTCAAAATTGAACTGTCTTCAAAGTATTTTGATGAATCAACACATTTGGCCCAAACTTGATTAATTCCAGTTCTTTTAAACTTCTGTCGTTGGAATCACTCTACCCTAATGTAGAAGAGACAGCTGTGCTAGATACATGATGTGGTTATTTCTTCGTTACCAACCTGTGTGGCTTTCTTGGCTATAGGAGGACAACACTCTTCGTGCATTGGCCTTTGTCCTGTTTGGTATCCTGGCCGGCTCTGCAAAGAGAAAATGGAAGGACTATTTTGCCAAGCAGGTTAGACAGAGCTGGGTCACGCTTCTTATGCACCTGCAAGATCCAAGCCCTGAGGTTTCAATGGTAAGAATGACAGTGACTTAATTACTAAGCAAAAAGAATCTTCCTCCTGATGCCAGGGGAGCTCTGCTATTCCTTCCCGCAGTGGAGACCTAAATTCTTCCCTCAGTTCATTGCCCTCCTTTTGAGTTAATCCCAGACAGGCTGGTCCTTAGCAGCCAGGGTTGTCTCACTGGAGTTCAGGATAGGTCATGGGTCTGATCCCAAGAGTTCATTCCTGCCTATCTCTGCACCCCACGTTCCTGCCTCCCCACAACAGAGGAAAGACCACAGCTATGCCTAGTGAAGCAGCTTTCATAGCTACATCCGTTCTGAAAAAACATTGCTGCTATCTCCAGTTTTCAGTATTATAAAATCATAGAACCATAGGTTTGGAGGAGACCTCAGGAGGTCACTGAGTCCAACCTCCTGCCCAAAACAGGACCAGCCTCAACTAAACAATCCCAGCCAGGGCTTTGTCAAGCTAGGACTTGAAAACTCTAGATTTAGAGGTTCCGTTGCCTCCCTAGGTAACCCATTCCAGTGCTTCACCACCTTCCTAGTAAAATAGTTTTTCCGACTATCCAACCTAGACCTCCCCCACTGTAACTTGAGACCATTGCTCCTCATTCAGTCATCTAGTACCACTGAGAACAGCCTCTCTCCATCCTCTTTGAAATCCCCCTTCAGGTAGTTAAAGCCTTCTATCAAAGCTCCCCTCACTCTTCTCTTCTGAAGACTAAATAATCCCAAATCCCTCAGCCTCTCCTTGTAAATCATGTGTTCCAGCCTCCTAATCATTTTTGTTGCCCTCCGTTGGACTTTCTCCAATGTATCAACATTTTTGAAGTAATGGGGTGCCCAGAATTGGATGCAATACTCCAGAAGTAGAATCCCTTTCCCCCTATTAAAGTCATGCTGGCATATTTTCTGTCTATTACTTCAGGGGAATCCCTTTTATTCTTGGGGTAGATGAGCAGTCAAGGACATGAGTTCCATTTGAATGAGCACAATACGTGTTATGGAACAATTCAATGGTGCAACCCTCTTTTTCAGGAGTGCAGAGCTACATTTCATCTCTGTGCCCCATTTTTGGGACTGAAGAGGCTCCAAACTATACTTAATGAGCATCTTAGTTGGAGAACCGAGCTGAACCCTGAGGAGCTCCAGATGGATATCTGCAGACACCTTGTGAGTGACCTATAGAATTATATGAGATTATTGACAGCATAGGCTTGTGGTGTAGAAGCAGGGGGAATGTGTGATGGGCAATGGAAGTATCTATGGGTATGTCTACGCTACAAAGTTAGTTTGAACTAACGGACGTTAGTTCGAACTAACTTTCATAGGCGCTACACTAGCGCTCCGTTAGTTTGAATTTAATTCGAACTAACGGAGCGCTTAGTTCGAACTAGGTAATCCTCATTCCACGAGGATTAAGCCTAGTTCAAACTTACTAGTTCGAATTAAGGGCTGTGTAGCCCCTTAATGCGAACTAGTGGGAGGCTAGCCCCCCCCAGGTTTCCCTGGTGGCCACTCCGGCCAACACCAGGGAAACTCGTATGCCCCCCTCCCGGCCCCGGACCCCTTAAAGGGGCACGGGATGGCTACGGTGCCCATGCCAGGTGCAAGCCTGCCAGCACCCAGCAGGCAGACCCTGCACCTGGTGCGGATCGAGCCACCCACCCGATGCCCCCCAGTCCTCCCCCTCTTCCCGGGACCAGGCTGGCGGGTCCTGGGAGCTTGCCCGGGACCGCAAAAGGCGGGCTCCCTCCTGGGCTAGTGCGGACATCGTGGACCTCGTCCACGATCTCCGCACTAGGCACAGGAAGGTCGCCGGCTAGGGCAGGAGAGCTGCCAGCCTGGCCACCCAGGAGCAGGAGTGCATGAAAATCAAGGTGGTCCACTGAGACCCCCGACCCTGAGCCCTGAGCTTACAATGGCCATCCTGGGTCAGAACAAAGGTTCATCTATCCCAGTAGCCTGTCTGCCGACAGCGGCCAACCCTAGGGACCCTGGAGGGGATGGACCGAAGCCAGTGACCAAGCCATTTGTCTCGTGCCATCCCTCTCCAGCCTTCCACAAACTTTGGGCAGGGACACCACTCCTACCCCCTGGCTAATACCACTCCATGGACCCAACCTCCATGGCTTGATCTCACTTCCCTTTAAACTCTGTTCTAGTTGTAGCCTTCACAGCCTCCTGCAGCAAGGAGTTCCACAGGTTGACTCTGTGCTTTGTGAAGAACAACTTTCTGTTACTAGTTTGAAGCCTGTTACCCATTCCTTTCCTTTGGTGTCCTCTAGTCCTTCTTTATGGGAACTAATGAAGAACTTTTCTGTATGCACCCTCTCCACCCAACTCCTGGTTTTAGAGACCTCTATCCTGTCCCCCCTCCGTCTCCTCTTTTCTAAGCTGAAAAGTCCCAGTCTCTTTAGCCTCTCTTCATATGAGACCTGTTCCCAACCCCTGATCATTTTAGTTGCCCTCCCCTCTGCCACCCTCTCTCTTCCCCTCTCCCACCCCCTTTTCCCAGTCTCCCCCAGTTTTGTTCAATAAAGACAGATTCCATTTTTGAACACAATTGTCCTTTATTTTGTACATCAAGAAGAGGGGCTAGGGAAGGGTAAGTGGAAGGAGTTGAGGGCGGAATGGGGTACGCGCTCCCGATGGGGAGGACTGGGCTGGCTCTGCGGGCTTTTGTGGTGGAAGCTCTCCTGCAGCCCCCCAATTGCCCCATCTCCCCAGATGGCAGGCTGCGGCAAGTGCAGCCGGTCTGATGGCCAAGTGCTGTGATGTGCCCAGTGTGGGCACTCCAAGCCAAGACTGCTTTGCAAGCGGGGCACCCCTGAGAACTGTCTGTCCGGCGTGGGGGTTGGGACCCTTTAAGCACAGCCCTCGGCTAGCCTGAGACAGCATCTCCACGCTCTTAGTCCTCCTCTGATGTCCTGCCGGCACTGCTTCCGGCCATCCTTAAGCCCGGTTCAGGGTCCACTTAATGTGGACATGCTAGTTCGAATTAGTAAAACGCTAATTCGAGCTAGTTTTTTAGTCTAGATCCGTTAGCTTTAATTAGCTTAGTTCGAATTAAGTAATTCGAACTAAGTTAGTTCGAATTAACGTTGTAGTGTAGACGTACCCTATTAGAGTGGGATACAGGACTGAGGGTGAGAGGAATGTAAATCTGCCATAGATTCCCACTTTCCCCACTTCTACACAGCCTCCTGTCCTTTCTTTTATTTACTTGTTTAAATTAAAAAAAAAGTCTGAGTGAGTCCAATAACTGACAGCAGTGGCAAGAGGAACACAGACTGTTTACTTGTGGTTTGTAAAGGCATGTGTTGGCAGTCAAAGGGCATTTCTAGCCAGAGAGAGCTCATGTGTCCCTGATTTTCTCTAGGCCAAAGAGAAGGCTGAGCTACTGGAGAACTTTTACAAAAGCACCATCACATACTTCTGCAGCAGCTGGGAAGAGATCCGGGCAGTTGCAGCCAAGTTAGCTGGTGAGAGAAAGTGTGCCGTGTCCCTTTTGGTATTCCCTTTGAGGTAGACAGAAAAAGTCCCTGTGTGCAGCACTGAGCTACTATTAATCTCTCCGTGCTGTGACTTCTCATGCATAAATGGAGATGTTAATGTTCTCCTACTTCTCCAGTGTGGTGTTAGGAGGAATTTGTAATTTGCAATAGAATGCTTTGAGATGGCGCAGTCATTTAGTAGCAGAGGCTGGCACACTGTCACGTAGGGTATGTTTATTCTCCGATCAAACTAGTGTGCTAAAAATAGAGTAGCTGTGGCAGGAGTAGCAGGAGGGGTTAACTATTCCAAGGATGATCCCATCCAAACCCAAAAGTCTGTTCTCAAGGTGGCTAGCTCCTCCGACTGCTTCTGTCATCTGACCTGCACTCTATTTTTAGTAGTCAGAGTTAGTGTGGACTCAAACTATAGACCTAAGCTCAGTGTTGTTCACTGTTCCTTACTGGTGCTTCATCACTGGGAGGTAGGCAGGCCACCGCCACACAGTGCCTGCTGTTGCAGGTTCCTGATTGCCTTGCCCAGGAAGCACTAGATTCCTCCCCTTTGGCCCTGTGCCATCCTTTCCTTAGCACACCCATGCAAGCCAGGCAAGCATTGTGGCCTAATTAATGTATCCATGTGAGATCCTTGCTTAGTACGCACTTATTCCTGGCCCCAGCCCTTTGTTCACACCACTAGATTAATACACTATCCTAGTATATCTCCACTAACTGACAGCAGTGGCAAGAGGAACATAGATTGTTTAAAGCAAATGAGGTTTTATGTAAACATTCTTAATTTTTTTCTCTTCAGTGTGGACGCTAAACTTTTCTAGTATTTTCTTGCCTACAGCTCACCTTAGACCCACAATAGAAGCCAAAGGGCCAATGTTATCACCTTGCACTTAACAAGAGAAGGTTTTTTATTGATGTTTATTTTACACTGCTTATTTAGGCATCATCCTGGAACATACGGACACCAAGAATATGAAATGGCTGGACATGGAACATCTGTTGACCTGTAAGTAACAAATACAGGTGAAATCCTATTCATTAGTGAGTTATAAAGAAATTTAGCTGACAAGCAAGCAGTAACTGATACCACAGGTGTGAAGTGCATCAGCCACACATCAAAGGACAGATTCAGCTTTAGTCTGCTCTGAAAGAGGTACGTCTACACTACAGCGTTAATTCAAGTTAACTTAATTCGAAATAGTTAATTTGAATTAAGCTAATTCGAATTATGCATCTATACACAAAACCTATTTCAAAATAGCATTTTGTTCTTTTGAAATAGCGCGTCCACACTGAGTGGACCCTGAACCGAAGTTCAGGCTGGCCGGAACCAGTGCTGGCAGGGCATCAGGTTAGGACATAGTGTGTGGGGCTGCTGCCTCAGGCTAACTGAGCTCCGTGCTTCACGGGACCCTACCCCCACCCCGAACAGACAGTTCTCAGGGTTCCCCGCTCGCTTGTCTACCCCGATGAGGGAGAGCAAAGCAGTCCTGTCTTGGAGTGCCCTGAGTGCCTGCACTCGGGACACCACAGCACTCGGCCACATGGAGCCAGAGCTGCCCCTGGGCACACCGGTGCGTCTCGTAGGGTTGTTGCCATCAGCCCAGCTGCACTTGCTGCAGGCTACCGTCCGGGGAGTCCATCGGGGGGCTGTCAGGATCCAGGAGGCCCTGCAGGAGAGTGTCCACCCCGAGGAGCCCTCAGAGCCACCCCGGTCCTCCCCACCGGGGGCTCGTGCCCCATTCCTCCCTCACGTCCATCTACTTACTCCTCCCTAGCCTCCCTTCCTGATGTCAAATAAAAGACATGTATGTTCAAAAATAGAAACTGGGTTTATTGAACAACAGGGTGAACCTCTGGGGAGACTGGGAAAAGGAGGTGGGAGAGAGGAATAGAGTGGGTGGGAGAGGGGAGGGTGAAACCTGGGAGGAGGAAGTTGGAAGGGAGAAGCAAAGGGAAGAAGGGGGAAGGGAAGATCAGGGCCCAAGGTTGGGGGTCTCACCGCACCAACTTGATTGTCATGCAAACCTGCTCCTGGGTTCGCATGTGGCCTTTGGTGGCCAGGCTGGCAGCTATCCTGCCATTGACGGCCGTGTTCCTCTGTCTAGTGCGGAGATCATGGATGCTGGGGCATCCCTCCCAAACCTGAATAAGGTCCATGATCTCCACCCTGGACCAGGAAGGCACCCGCCTTCTCCAGCCCCTGTCAGGCTCCTGGGTGCTGGCAGACTGCTCCTGAGGAGCAGTGGAGGGTTGGCTGCCAGTGCCTTGCTGGCTCACGTTTTGTGGCTACTGGCTCAGGGGCCCCGGTGGCCACTGCTGGCTCTTGGCTGGTAGGCTTGGATCTGGCACGGGCCAGGGTCTATCCCTTTAATGGCTCTGGGGCCAGGGGGAGAGGAGAGGAAGTTTTCCTGGTTGTGCCCAGAGTGGCCACCAGGGCTCCCTGGGAAGGGCTGGAGGCCCCCTATTTTGAATTAATTGTCTACACAGCACTTAATTTGAAATAGCTATTTCAAATTTGGTGTTACTCCTCGTAGAATGAGGTTTACCAAATTTGAATTAAGCGCTCTGCTATTTCGAATTAATTTCGAAATAGCGGTTTGCATGTATAGATGCTATTAAAGTTAATTCAAAAGAACAGCTGTTATTTTGAATTAACTTTGCGGTGTAGACGTACCTGGAGGAAACTGCAGCCAGTGTGATATAAGTCAGTGCATCTCCTGGCTACCCTGGCAATGCCTCTTCCCAACCTGTGTGATCCACTCTTTGGGCTCCATCGGCTCCCTGGGAGCCACTTTTTGCTACCCCAAACTCCACACCATCAGATTTATTTCTGTCAGGAGATGTAAAATAACTTAAAAGCAGAAGCTATTGAGTCAATGGAGCACCTTCCAATTGGATGAGTTTCTGGTAGGGTCAGGGTCTCCCCTCTCCCCCCTCCTCCATCTCAGTTTGGAGCTTGGAAGGATCCCAATGGAGGAACCTAAAGCTTTGTTTGTACAGAGAGCTTCTGTAGCTTGGTACTCACTGGTACTAAATCTCCAGCTACTGCAGGCATAGGTGACTATATGAAAAGTGAGTCATATTCTCTGTAATTCCAGCTCTCCAGGTCCTACAGAATGACCCAAGTCCCATTGTCCAGCTGGTGGCAACTCAGGTCCTAAGAGACATCTGACCTGGATGAGTGCTCGGGGAATGAAGCACAGACAAATAGAAGAAAGAGCTCCTGCTTCTGTTTCCAGCTTGCACATCATATACTTGGGTGGGAAGCTAGACTGAACGCTATATCTGCTAGCTGTCTATGGGGTAGGGGAGTAGTATAAGGGCCCTACCATCAATCAAACATTAGCCCCGCCCCCTGACCCTGGAAGTCCCCCCCCCCCCGACTCCCCGGAAGTCCCTTCTCCCTTGTCACTGGCAGTCCCGCCCCTGGAGGGTAGTACATCCGGGCCGAGAGGGACAGGTGACCGGAAGTAAAAAAGGATGTCATGTGACCCCGGTAAGGCCCGTCCCCTGTCACCGGAAGTCCCGCCCTTGGGGGTAATACATCCGGGGTAAAGAGGGGCAGGTGACCGGAAGTAAGGGGTGTCATGTGACCCCTCTAAGGACTTGCCCCTCCTCCCTCTACCAATCAGGAAGGGCTTTCCCCGTAGGAACGCCCCGCGAACCGCTTTGACCAATCGGGGGGCAGTTCCGGGAACGGATGACCCGCCCAGAAGTGGGTCGTGTGACCCCTCTAAGAACTCACCCCGCCTCCCTCCACCAATCAGGAGGAGTTTTTTCCCTGTAGGACCGCCTCGTGAACTGCTTTGACCAATCGGGGGGCAGTTCCGGGAACGGATGACCCACCCAGAAGTGGGTCGTGTGACCCCTCTAAGAACTCACCCTGCCTCCCTCTACCAATCAGGAGGGTTTTTTTCCCTGTAGGACCGCCCCACAAATCGCTTTGACCATTCGGGGGGTGCAGTTCTGGGACCCGTTGACCAGACCGGAAGCTGGTCGTGTGACCCCTCTAAGAGCTTCCCGTGACACCCTCTGTCAATCAGAGCATAGCACTTCCCCATAAGTTCTAGCGCCACACAAAAGAGGCCATCTTGTTCCAAGATACAGCTAGGACACCGCAGCGGCACGCCCACGCTGTCTGAGCACGTTCCGCTCAAGCAGAGGCGGCAACAATACCTGCAAGAGTGGTCATGACTGTATACTGTGTGGCAAAACTCACAATAATTTTTCGCTCCGAACAACTTTTTCACATCCAGAACCCCATAGTAATGCTCATCTCCGCCAAGCGCCGCGCGCCCGGGGCCGGCGCTCCCCCCGCAAGCGCCACGCACCCGGGGCTGGGGCCGGCGCTCCCCCCGCCAAGCGCCGCGCGCCCGAGGCCGGCACTCCCCCTGCCAAGCGCCGCGCGCCCGGGGCCGGCGCGCCCCCCCGTGCAAGCGCCACGCGCTATGTGCCCAGGGCCAGGTCAGCCCCGAGCACCTGGCGGGTGCATGCAAATGCCCCTGCGGGCGCCATAGCGCCCGTGGGCACCGTGTTGGGGACCACGGACCTACGGCAATAACAGTATTTAATAAGATTTCCAAACACAGTTCAGCACATAGGCCCTGGAGCTTGCAGTTTATACCCTCTGGAGTCCAAGTCAAACAGTCATGGTACCGCTGGGCTGGCGCATTTATGACACAACCCTCACAGTCCTCAAAAAGCTTTTCCCTAAGACAGTGACTAAGGACGGTATAAACGCTAATGCGTACAATAGAGCGCATAACTTTTTTACGCTTATGATGTGGCACTGGCTCAACTAGGTCAATGCACAGCCACCTCCTGAATTCTTCATGGCCGTCATCCTAGGCGTTCTCTTCAATGCTTTGTATCGGTGTTGAGCAAAAACAAGGTGGGCCCGGTTCGTCTTCCTCGTCCGATGCAATGCTGTCCAGGGTCTGACGGTCAGCTAGAAAGGCATCGTCAAGCTGTCAAAAGATTGCCAGAAAGAAATAATGTAAGACGCTCTGGTCATTTTTTTTTTAAAGTTTACAAAATCCCGGATTCCTAACCCCATGATGCCCCAACTTCGATCTTTCATTTACCTATTTGGCTTCTTTTCCATGCGTCTTGTCCGACTCCTGGGAGCCATGGGCACCTTCTTCCTCCAGGCTATCTAGCTTGTCTGGCTGCATCGTGAGCGGTTGGGTTTCGGTGTCAGATATTGGTGTATCCATCAGCGGGTGGGTCAAAGGGCTCCCTTCAACTTCTCCTTCCTCCTCGGAACTGTCGCTGATGTAGCGCTTTCTTCTCGGCACCAAAACAAAGTTGGTGAAAGAAGCCATGTTTCCGCGCAGCGTTTGCACGCTCTCTGAAACACGCGCTCTTGGAACAAGATGGCCTCTTTTGTGTGGCGCTAGAACTTACGGGGAAGTGCTATGCTCTGATTGGCAAAGGGTGTCACGGGAAGCTCTTAGAGGGGTCACACGACCCGTCTCCGGTCTGGTCAACGGGTCCCGGAACTGCACTCCCCGGATTGGTCAAAGCGATTTGTGGGGCGGTCCTACAGGGAAAAAACCCCTCCTGATTGGTAGAGGGAGGCAGGGCGAGTTCTTAGAGGGGTCACACAACCCACTGCTGGGTGGGTCATCCGGTCCCAAAACTACCCCCCGATTGGTCAAAGGGGTTCGCGGGGCGGTCCTACAGGGAAAAACCCCCTCCTGATTGGTGGAGGGAGGCGGGGCAAGTTCTTAGAGGGGTCACACAACCCACTGCGGGGCGGGTCATCCGGTCCCAGAACTGCCCCCCCGCTTGGTTAAAGCGGTTCGCGGGGCGGTCCTACAGGGGAAAAACCCTTCCTGATTGGTTGAGGGAGGCGGGGCGAGTCCTTAGAGGGGTCACATGACACTCCTTACTTCCGGTCACCTGCCCCTCTTGACCCCGGATGTATTACCCCCAAAGGCAGGACTTCCGGTGACAGGGGATGGGCCTAACGGGGGTCACATGACACCCGTCAGCTGTCCCTCTTGACCCGGATGTACTACCATCCAGTGGCCGGACTTCTGGTGACAGGGGAGAAGGGAATTCTGGCGGTCAGGGGGCGGGACTTCCGGGATCAGGGGGCAGGGCTAACGTTTGATTGATGGTAGGGCCCTTATACTACTTAGGGGATTCCACATGCCGGGGGAATTCACTAAGGGTGGCTTTAATTGGCATTTAAGCATCTAACTGTGGATTTTGGTGATTTCCTTTAGATATCCAGGGCCTTTAACTGTGCTTGTATTGTCCAGTCTCATAAGTTGCTGAGTGTCCTCAAACTCCCTCTGATGATATTGGGAGTTCAGAACACTCTGCCCTTCAAAGAAGGTACTCAGCAGATATCATTCGTCCTCCAAATTTAGAGGCTATGATCCTCCACCTCATAGAAAAAGTTTCCTGAATAGTTAGGTTTCTAGTCTCTCTCAGCACTTTACTCTTGCCCTCCTGGGTTCTGGGCCTATGAGGAGTCACCAGACAACAGTTAGCAAAGGAGGGTAAAAGGCTGAGGGGGTCTGGGATATCATTGTCTGTGGTTCTCAATGGGGAGAGAATCTTCCTGTGATGGCTGAATATGGGAAGGGGATCAGTGTTTTCCCCTGTTGAATTGACACTTTCTGATAATTCACTATATTAGGTAATAGGAGTTCCCCTAATCTTGTGGTGTTTCCTGTTTTGGAGATTGTTTTCCATTCCATATCCAGCAGCTTAATCCCAACCCATGTTATTATATTTATTAAGGGGCATTGTACAAATGCTGATGACTCTTTAAGTTTATTTCTCAGGTGCTGGCCATGCTGTGTCTCACAAACAGTCACCTGTAAATAACCCTCCCCTGTAAATAATATAGTGTTTGTATTTACTGTGCACATGTTTCCAATTAAACTCTTTGAAGTATCTGTTTCAATTACTCAGGGGCCTGATTTCTTCTTTCAGAGTATGTCTACACTACAGCATTATTTCAAAATATCTTATTTCGAAATAGCGCGTCTACACACAAAATGCATTTTGAAATAGCGTTTTGCTATTTCGAAATAGCCTGTCCACACTGAGTGGACGGTGAATCGCATTTAAGGCCGGACATAACCAGGTCCGGCAGGGCATCAGGTCAGGAGTTACTTTGTGTGGCTGCTGCCTGAGGCTGTCTGAGGCCTGTGCTTAAAGGCACCCCCCTGGACAGCCAGTTCTCAGGTTTCCCTGCTTGCTTGCCTACCTCCATGAGGGACAGGAAACCATTTTGTCTCTGTGTGCTCTGGTTGCCTTCACTCGGGACATCACAGCACTCTGCAACGTGAAGCCAGAGCTGCCCCTGGGCACTCTGGTGCTTTTCGTGGACGCGTTGCTGCGGACCTGTCTGAACTTTCTGCAGGCTGCCATCTGAGAGGTCCATCAGGGGGCTGTCAGTATCCAGGAGGCCCTGCGGGAGAGCTTCCATCCTGAGGAGCCCTCAGAGCCTCTCTGGTCTGCCCCACTGGGGGCTTGTGCCTCATTCCTCCCTCACGTCCTTCCACTTACCTCTCCCTCAGCCCCCTTCCTGATGTCAAATAAAATACACGTATTTTCATGAACACAAACTATCTTTATTTAACAAAACCCCGGGGAAGAGGGGGGAGAATGAAACTCTGGTGAGACTGGGGAAAGGAGGCGGGAGAGAGGAGAAGAGAGGGGGGGGAGAGGAGAGGGGGAAAACTTGGGGGGAGGAAGCAAGGGGAAGAAAGGGGAGGGGAAGGTCAAGGCTCAGGGTTGGGGGGCTCTCCAGACCAACTTGATTTTCATGCAAACTTGCTCCTGGGTTCACATGTGGCCTTTAGTGCCAGGCTGGCAGCTATCCTGCCATTGATGGCCGCATTCCTCTCTCTAGTGCAGAGATCATGGACATTGGGGGCAATCCCCCCAAACCTGAATAAGGTCCATGATCTCCACCCTGGACCAGGAAGGCGCCCGCCTTCTCCAGCCCCTGTCAGGCTCCTGGGAGCTGGCAGACTGCTCCTGGCGAGTGGTGGAGGGCTGGCTGCCAGTCTTTGCTGGCTCATGTTTGGGGGCCACTGGGTCAGGGGTAGTAACTGCTGGCTCTGGCCTGGCAGGCTTGGAACTGGCACAGACACTGTGGCCAGAGTCAACCCCTAAAGGCTCCGGGGAGGGAGGAAGGAGAGGAGTGATCTTGGTTGAGGCTGGAGTGGCCACCAGGGCACCCTGGGAAGTGTCAAAGTCAGACAGGACTCACAGATTTGGCAGACTGCTCTGTTTATTTCAGCAAAGCTTTGCTAAAATGCATTCAGAAAATGTGAGTACCATACAAGGTTCAAACCCCTTGATTTTATACAGTCAAAAGGCCAAGTTAACAAGATCAAAGGGTGTGGCAAAACTTCACATTATTAGTGTGGTTAAGTATCTTCATTTCAATATCAAGCACACAGCAATCTCCTGGCTATATCTCCCTGATTATCTAGAATTGCTTTCTGTCTAACACCTAATGTTTCTCTTCCTGTTAAACTCAGGCCCAAATTGGCTAGCACCTTGATCTGCATACCTACAATCAACATTAACATACTTTTCTTCTTCCTCTTAAAAGACAAACAGAATTCCTTCAACTTATTCAATTATTACAGTACAATTCATCTTTCTCCTACAGTATAATTCTTTCTACTTTCACAATCCCTCCTTTTGGTCAAGCCTCGCCTATGACCAACAATTACTGGGTTCCTTGCATTAACCGTTCTTTGTCTTTTTCTTCATTAGTGATATTTAAAAGCATCAGATTAGCACTCTGGTGAGGGGACATGTCTGTGACATGTCTTGCACAGTTTTGGATACAACAGGAGATTAACTGAAAACATACAAAAATTATTAAGATTCCAAATAGGATAGTCAGGGCTTCCTGAAACAACCAGTTTCCTATGCCAGAGAAATTGGACAAGTTACTTAGCCATTTTCACAGGGAACTTGGCTCTTCGTTGGAAAGGTATGCAATCTTTTTTAAGTAGCTAGCGCGATCTATTCTATCATTGGTGTTGTCTGGTATATATACACAACATTCTTTGCCAATGAGAGCACAGGTCCCTCCTTTTGCTGCCAGCACTATATCCAATGCCTGACGGTTTTAGAGGACCACTTGTCTGATCGCTCCTGTTTCTTTGGCCAGGGCCCTTAAACTTTTTCCAGTTTCATTTTCCATGATTTTAACTACTGTTTGTAACCTCAGAAGCCTTTTTGCATGATGTATTACTCCCCCAAGTGGGTCAAAGGAACCACCAATAGCCTCTTCCCAAGTTAAAGGGCTTATGTGATTCACATACCATTGGGCATCCGACAAGTCCCTTCTTTTTCGCCTAAAATTACGGAGGCGTTCTCATGGGAAGGACTCTAACACTCGGAATTGTGGGAAGAGTTGGGCGGGATAACAGATACCTGACCAGTTAACTGGTAATGTGGTATAGGCCTTTGTTCCACAGACCCAATGATGCCCTATCAAACCCGGGAAGGGTCGGTTGCACCCCTTTGCCATATAGGTGTCTACAAAGGAGGAGTAATATCCCCCGAAGGGCACACGGTGATTCTCCTTACGGGGAGTGGTGTTATGTGCATGGCATTAAAGATTGTACTGATGTTACAATATGCTGGAGACAACTGCTCCTCCCCAGATTCAGCCCCGTCCCATTACACACCAAACACCAGTGACCTTTTTTCTCCTCCACACTTATCCGTTTAGATACATTTATTCCCACAATTATTCCCACTGCTTCCCAAGTGTCATTACTGTTCCATGTCTTGTTAAACGGGTGAGGCCTGGGGAATTAAGTGGGATTGCCAAGACAGGAACCAGCTTGTGAGTGGGATGGAATGTGGCTGCAGACCCAGCAATTAGAGATATTAAGGGTCTGAGCGATCCATACTTGCTGGTGGATAAAAGAATTGTCATTGTCATTGTGGATTCCCCAGATCTTAAGACACCAGTGGCCGAGGAACAGGCCCCACCAGAGGCACATGTTGGAGGCAAGACCCTTTTGGTTCTGACAACCTCCACTGAGGGACCCGCAGTTACGGTTTTATGTCCACCAGGCAGCAGGCGCTAGGCTCACTACTGCTTCTTCTTGGGCCTTGCTTTTGGTCCTCATCTGCTTCAGGCAATCCTTACGCGAACGTAGGTTGTAAGGTATTGCAGGCTGTTCCTCTACGTCTTCTTCTGGAGTCAAAATTGACTCTGCATGGTCCTGAGGTGATGATTGGTCCGCTGGGGATGGTGCCTTCTTACACTGCGAAGCCTGTATCCATGCTGCGATGCCGGATAACTTAACAGCCGTCTGGGCAGTGAGCAGCACCTGATGCAGGCCCTTCCACCGGGGTTCCATGGCGTGTTTTCGTTGGTGGTGTCGTACGTAGACCCAATCACCTGTCTCGAGAGTGTGGCAGGCATCCGAGGTGGGTTCCGTCGGCCAGGCGGCTCGAACCTGTGAATGGAAGTGACTTACAGCTTGCATTAGTCCCTTGCAGTACTGAAGGAGTGTACTGTGAGTCAAGTTCAAGTCTGAGACTGGAGTAATGGTAGCCATTGTTCACATAAACAATTTCAAAAGGACTTAGTTTATGTCTTTGGGATGGTAGGGACAGTGCAGCAGGTGTGTGACATGTAACACACGATCCAGGTGCTGAACAAGTTGTTCAGTAAAACGTGTACCCCGGTCACTGGACAGAGTGGCAGGAGTTTCTTTGGCAGGCATAATATGATTTAACAAACATTTGGCAACAGACAGCGAATCAGCTTTGCGACAAGGAAAGACTTCAATCCAACCCGAAAATAAGCATACCATAACCCAAATAAATTCATATAGTTGACACACAGGCATTTGTACAAAATCAAGCTGCCAATGCAAGAACAGTGCTTGGGGCAGGCCCCAGAACCCTTGAGCTACCTTTACAGGTTTGCCAACATTGTAGCTTTGGCAAGTGGTACAGGCGGCACAGTGGTGAGCTGCAAAAGAGCTGAAATGGGGGGCCCACCATTCTGCCTTAGTTACAGCAGAGATCATACCCTCCTTTCCGACATGCGAAACGCCGTGTAGCAGGGCGGCCAGAGCTGGGTAGAGCGAAAAGGGGGCCACAAAGGCACCAATAAGGGGGCGCCAAAGGGAATCAGGGTGTAGAGAGCAACCCTGGGCGACCCAGGAGTCTTTTTCTGTTTCTGAGGCAGAGTCTTGGAGCAGGGTTACTTTAGAAAGGGACTGCGGTGGTACAGAAACAGAAAGGGAACCGAGAAACGCACCTGGGGAAGGTTCTATGGCAGCATTACCCTTAGCAACATCAGTATCTGCTGTGGAGTGACCAGGGCACTTAACAATAGCTAATGCAGATGGGAGTGCATACAGGAGAGCAGCAATGTAGGGGCCATTCTTGATAGGGGTACCAGCAGAGGTAAGGAAACCCCGAGCTTGCCAGAGGGTGCCAAAGTCATGTACAACCCCAAAAGCATATCGAGAATCAGTATAAATGGTGGCGGAGCGTCCCTCAGTCAGAAAGCAAGCGCGGGTTAGGGCAACTAGTTCAGCGACTTGTGCTGAGGTCACAGAAGGTAAAGGCGCAGCTCCTAGGGTTTCAGAGAGTGATACCACTAAAGCAGGAACCTTCAGTGAATAACACAAGGTCGGAGTTAGAGAGAGGGACATCAGAAAGGTCGGGGCATGAGACGGTGACAGCAGAGACACTTGCAAGGCAGTCGTGGGGTTCACCGTCAATAGACAGAGGAAGGAGAGTGGCAGGGTTCAACTGAGAACAGCACTTTATGGTGATATGCGAAGCCGAAAGCAGTAAAAGTGAGGCGGGCAGAGGAAAGGTGAGCTGTATTACATTGTAGCAGGAGAGTATCTATAGAGTGAGGGACCATGAGAGAAACAGGAGAGCGGAGGACAAGGGACTCAGACATTTCAATTAGGCGTGCCGCAGCAGCCACAGCACGCAGACAGGGGGGTAGACCTTGGGCAACAGGATCCAAGGTGGCAGAGAAATAAGCTACTGGACGATTTTTGCCACCATGCTCCTGAGTAAGAACCCCAAGTGCACAACCAGATTGCTCGTGGCAGAAAAGGGTAAAGGCTTACAGTAGTCAGGTAACCCTAAGGTGGCTGGGGGGGCAGTGAGAAGCACTAAAGAGTCAGTTTCTGAGGCAGATAATGAAGGGGAACAGAGGAGTAGATCATTTACACATTGGACCAATGTGGACCCAGAGGGGAAGACCAGGTCAACAAGGTCTTTGGCTAATGCTTGGGAAAAGTAAGATGGGCTTTCTGTGTACCCCTTGGGAAGCATACTGCTGCTCCTTGTAAGAAAAGGCAAAAAGATACTGGGACTTAGGGTGAACCGGGACAGAAAAGAAAGCAGAACACAGATCAACATCAGTAAAATGAGTTGCATCTGGCAGGATAGAAGCCAGATTAGTTGCTGGGTTAGGGATTACAGGAAAGGTGGGTACAACAATGCAGTTAATAGCTTGAAGATCCTGAACAAACCGCCATGATTTATCATCAGCTTTTCGAACTGGGAGGAGGATAGGGGTGTTACAGGGGCTGGAACAGGGGACAATAATGCCTTGTTCCCACAGGGTGGATATGACCGGAGCTGAAACCTTTAAATCCCAAAAACCCGGTGCCACGACCCCTTCTCTGACCTTATCCCCATTCTTGGTACCCTCCCCATTCCCAGTACTGTCTGCCCTGCCCTGAATAATGCTGTATTTGCAGAGCTATCAACTTTTGTGAGGACTGCTTCTCTTTCTTTTTAGAGTGCAGTGGCAATGCTCTGCCACTGCTTGCAATTTGTCCATGGTCTTGGCCTCCCATCCAACACTTATTTGCTTTAACATACTGCTAATAGCAGATAAGAGGCTATTAACAAACGCATGCGCCAGGGCGCCCTGTCCATTTTTACCTGGTTGCTGTATCCCAAAAAACCCCAAAAAACCCAACCAAACAAACAAAAAAACCATCAGTCAGTCTGTGTGATAGTTGCCCGGGTTTTTTTCTTTGTTGCTGTTTACGGGGTTATAAGTAGTTTACACAGTTGCAGGAGGTCTGCTTCAGAGGGTTCATAGGCATTGCACACTAGCAAAATTCCTCTGCAAATTTGGTAGGGTTTTCCTGGGGCTTTGGAAAACCTTTTAAAATCGAGTGGAGCTCCGTGTGGGTCCAGGGTTTATAGCTTCAAGTGGGACCGGTCTGAGTCTTCTTGGAGGACGGGGTAAAGGGAAGCGCTCGGTCTGGTGGTGGGAGAGGAGGTTTCCAATAAAGCTTTTTCTTATAATTAGAATTTTTAAGGGAGGCGAGCTTCGATTCAGTTCATTTAAGACAGGCATGTCCAAAGTCCGGCCCGCGGGCCAATTGCGGCCCGTGTTCCGATTTAATACGGCCCCCGCTTCCTCCCCCTCTCTTGGCTCCCCGGCGCTCTTTTGAACTGGCGTGCCCAGCGCGCCGCTTCCGGCTGCACTGCCGCCGGCCATGGCCTCTGCGGTCCTAGAGCCTGCCCTGTAGGGCACGTCCGCAGCACCGCTCGGCTGCGGGTTCGCCCTGCCCCCGGGCCGGCGTGAGGCCGGCGTGCCCTGCGCTCTCCGCCCACCTCTGACCCTGCGGGCCCTCCGCCTTGGGGCTGAGAGTGCGGGGACGGCCCTCACGCATGTTCACTTCTTCAAATCTGGCCCTCTTTGAAAAAAGTTTGGACACCCCTGATTTAAGATTTGCCTCGTCCCACCACTGCATGAAGCTATCTACCTCTCCTCTAGCCAATTTAGTTTTGGGAAGGCCAAGTTTGTCTTTTAAGACGTCCACTTGGTCTTTGTTCCAAGATCCTAACAGTGGCCACTGAGTTTTGGGATCCCCCCAGAGTCAATCTAGATCATTTTTCCAGAAATTTACAGGAGTCCGGACCCTTTCTAAAATATATAAACTGAGCCAGGGTCCCTTTAGGGAACTATCCCTGCTTAGACGTCTAGTTACCCATACAGGAGGACTTCATACACCAATCACACAAGGAGGAAATTCGGGTTCGTCAGAGCGGTGCCCAGAGCAACACACAAAAGAAGCCCACAGGCTACTGCCTCAATCGCCCTTGCGTTCACTCCAAGGATTTTATCCAAGGTGCGGTGCGGCTGCGATTGTGCAGATTCCAGTCACACAGACCGCGGGGACAGGAGCCCCTTGGTCGGCCAGTCCCTGGACAGGGATGGCTCCCAGACTCACTCACACCACAGGGAAGACGGATAGACACAGAGACAAGACAGTCCTCAGTCCGGACAAAATAATTACCTGACCAGAGTCCTGATGTTAGATCCCGGGATCCCTACCAGAACAGAGCAGGAACCAACAGGTTCGATGGCGTAGACTTCGCTGTGGTTGTGCACCTTTCCGTTCTGGTGGAGGACCGCTCGGGCCAAATGCCCAGGTGCCAGCTACCACGGTCATCCTGCAAAACAGTCAGGGATCACACAGCCTCAGCGAAGACGGTTGCCATCTCGGTGGAACCTCCAAATTGTCAAAGTCAGACAGGACTCACAGATTTGGCAGACTGCTCTGTTTATTTCAGCAAAGCTTTGCTAAAATGCATTCAGAAAATGTGAGTGCCATACAAGGTTCAAACCTCTTGATTTATACAGTCAAAAGAAAGCCAAAATTAACAGGATTAAAAGGGGGGCAAAACTTCACATAATTAGTGTGAGGCTACTCAAGTACTCTTCATTTCAATATTAAGCACACAGCAATCTCCTGGCTATATCTCCCTGATTATCTGGAATTGTTTCCTGTCTAACACCTAATGTTTCTTTTCCTGTTAAACTCAGGCCCAAATTGGCTAGCACCTTGATCTGCATACCTACAATCAACATTAACATACTTTTCTTCTTCCTCTTAAAAAGACAAACAGAATTCCTTCAACTTATTCAATTATTACAGCACAATTCATCTTTTTCTTACAGTATAATTCTTTCTACTTTCACACCCAGGACAGGGCTCCTGGTGATTAGCACGAGTCATTAGGGATTGTGGTTTCCATGGAGCCAGGCAGGGGCCGTATCTTGCTGAGGGTCTCACTGGGACCCATCCTGCGATCCCAGGGACACTGATCCAGCCCCAGTCCCTGTGTCCCATCCTCACTCCAGGGAATTGGCTCAGCCCATGGTGTATAGACACCCTGTATAACTAGCCACAGATTCCGGCTTCCTCACACCCTCCCTGCCCCTGAGTGTCTTTGTTCCACAGATGCCCTCGTGGGCCAAGGGAAACTGCAAGATGTCTTTGTAAGTGCCCCCCAAAACTCCCCAGCTCTGTGCCTTGCCTCACCCCACACCAATGCACCATGCACCCCCTCACTGCATATGAATACCCCCTGCTGTCTGGGATCAGGACTGTCTGGTGTGTGGCTGTGTGTGTTTGTGTGCTGGTTTTGACTCATACACATAGTGACTCTCTTCCCTCCCTACCCTAGGAGCCCAACCCCAGCGCTGAGGGACTCACCTATGCCGAACTGGACCCCCCAGCGCTGCAGACTAAGCGGGGGGCCCTGTCCCCAAACCCATCCTGTATGCCGCAGTCAGCACCTGTCCTCTGCCCCCATAGAGGAAGTCACTAGATCAATGGGGCAGGGAGGATGGTCCCCAGAGAGTGATGCAGTGACAACCCCCAGAGAACAGGCTCAGCTTATGGTCTCTCCTGAATCCCTTCCCCCGCCCGCATCTGGTACTGCCCCACCCAGTCACATGCCTCACCCTCAGTCCCATGGGTACATGCCCTGGTCTCAGATTCCCTCCCCTCTCCTTGTGGGCACACACCCTGATCTCAGACCCACCCCCACGGGCCCACCCCCTGGTCTCAGACCCACCCCCATGGGCCCACCCCCTGGTCTCAGACCCACCCCAATGGGCTCACCCCCTGGTCTCAGACCCACCCCAATGGGCTCACCCCCTGGTCTCATACCCACCCCCATGGGCCCACCCCCTGGTCTCAGACCTACCCCAATGGGCCCACCCCCTGGTCTCAGACCTACCCCAATGGGCCCACACCCTGGTCTCAGATCCGCCCCCATTGAAACATGCCCTGGTCTCAGATCCCCCCTGTCCACTCCTGTCTATCTGCAATACTCACTGAGGAAAACGATGGTGAGAGCAGATGCCATAATGGGCCCGTGAGGGGCACCAGACGCACCCCTTTTCCCAGCTCCACCCAGCCTCAAATAAGGAGTTCCACTGCATCCACCACCCCTTGTTTCTCATCTGCAGGCAAAATCTCATGTGGTCACAGTTACCAGAGGTCTCTGCAAAACCGAGGAAACCCTGAAATCATCAGCCTAGCCAAATGTCCAGCAGCACCAGCTTGTCCATGTCTCTGTGGGGAGGGAGGGAGGGAGGGAGGTCGTCTTCTTTGGGGAGGGTACACTAGGCTGGGAGCCGGGTTGTCATAATCAGGAGTGCTGACCAGTGTCTGGTGACTAAGGAGTTAACCCTGTAGCTAGCCAAGTATCAGGTGGTAAGTCAATAACAATGCAAGTAGAAAATTCAAACTGAAAAACAGGGGTTTTCTCTCTCTCTTCTGTGTTTGAGAGGTAGAGTAGTCTCTTCCAAGACTGAGGGAAATGGGAGAACGGGAAGCGACTGTCTAGGAAGGAGTACGGCAGAAAGGGATCTAGGGGTTATAGTGGACCACAAGCTGAATATGAGTCAGCAGTGTGATGCTGTTGCAAAGAAAGCAAACATGATTCTGAGATGCATTAACAGGTGTGTTGTGAGCAAGACATGACAAATCATTCTTCTGTTCTACTCTGCACTGGTTAGGCCTCAGTTGGAGTATTGTGTCCTGTTCTGGACACCGCATTTCAAGAAAGATGTGAAGAAATTGGAGAGGGTCCAGAGAAGAGCAACAAGACTCATTCAAGGTCTAGAGAACAGGACCTATGAAGGAAGGCTGAAAGAATTGGGTTTGTTTAGTTTAGAAAAGAGAAGATTGAGAGGCGATATGATAGTCATTTTCAGGTATCTAAAAGTGTGTCATAAGGGGGAGGGAGAAAACTTGTTCATCTTGGCCTCTGGGGATAGAACAAGAAGCAATGGGCTTAAACTGCAGCAAGGGAGGTTTAGGTTGGACATTAGGAAAAAGTTCCTAACTGTCAGGGTTGTCAAACACTGGAATAAATTGCCCAGGGAGGTTGTGGAATCCCCATCTCTGGAGATATTTAAGAGTAGGTTAGATAAATGTCTATCAGGGATAGTCTAGACAGTATTTGGTCCTGCTATAGGGGCAGGGGACTGGACTCGATGACCTCTCGAGGTCCCTTCCAGCCCCAGTATTCTATGATTTTATGATTCTCTCTCCAAGAACGGATTTCTTAGAATGTGTAAGTAGGGAAAAGTTTAGCTAGTCCGTCAGGATTTGTTGTTTTCCTTGTTTGGGGATTTGGAAATAATGTCTAAGCTGTTAATTGTGTTTTTCTTTTTTCTTTGTAACCAAGTTTTAGCCCATGGGGTTTCCCTGAGTATCTTTATCAATTTGGTGGCTCTTTCCATCTAACCACTTTACTGTGCTTGCTACTGTAGTTTTATTTTGATAATAAAGAATTGTTGTATCTTGTAATTAACTGAGATTGGTTGATTGTTGTGTCCTTAGGACTCAGTGCCTACTTACAAGGGCAGAGTTCATTGTTGTCTGTGAATCTCCTGTTTTCCCAACTCCAAGTAAAACAGAGCTTGGGGCATGGGGAGAGTTTTACCTTAGGTAGGAGGTTTCCCACGTGATCTCTTCCCTGGTTTTCTTGGATTTACTTGGGTGGTGGCAGCGGATTCCCCAAAATCTGGGTATTAGGATTTTTTTAGGGGGGGGGTTCTACCAGAGCCTGCAGAGGCAAGATTTTGGCGTGCTTTTGAGGGACCCACTTCTGCATTCATCATGCCAGAGTTGGGGACAGCCTTGACACAGATGTGTACAGGATCTGAAATTCAGTCTTTGACTGACCATTTAAAGGAAGGTGTCATAAGGCATGTGCGTGAGGGGGCAGAGTTAAGGGTGTTTGGGAAACAGTAAGTGGCATTTCTTGGTTCCGGAGAGTTTGACTATTCAAAGCCTACTGCTTAGCCTGCAATCCTGCCCATGTGCAACATGAGCCCTGGCACTATCAGAAGAACAGGTGTGATGGGGAGAAAAGCAGGTGTGATGGGTTTGATGCTCTTTACTGCATAGCTGAGTGGGGATGGCAACTTTGCAGCTTTACACTCTTGCGCAATGCCGTTATTCCTGAAAATAATCGGCGTAACAGCATCGCGCAAGAGGGTTTTTCTTGCACAGAAAGGGGCAGTGCAGACAGCTCCTTCTGGCGCAAGAGCCTCTTCTGCAAAAAAGGTGGCTGATTAGGCGATATTCCACGCTTAGCCTCATTTGCATATTTCTCAGGCAAGAAGCCGCGAGTGCAGACATAGCCTGACTCAGCCAGCCGCGAGTGCAACAGGGCCTCATTTATCCCATCAAATGCAGAGGGGCCAGATCAGATCAGCACAAATCCAGATTCTCTGGGGAATGGGGCAGTGCGAGGCTGCACCGCCACCTAGCGGCCACAGGAGGAATTGCCGGCCCTTGTCCCTGTGTGTGCTGGTTGGGAGGTTCCCATGGAAAGCAGCACAGTAGAAGGTTGGAAATAAAGGGCTCTAGTGCCCCCCCAGGAGTGTGTGGCCCCCAAGGACCATACGAGAAGGGGCTGTCGCCCTGAAGCGGGTTCCCCCAGGGCCAACGGGCCAAGTGTGGATGTGACCTGTGGGCCCATGAGAAGGGGAATGATGTTGGTCTCCAAGGGAGGGGAACACCTGGCCTGGGGCAAGTCCCTTCAGCTGAGCCTGCCCAGAGATGCTCTCAGCATCTGTATCGTTCTGCAGCTGGCGGGGGGGGGGGGGGGGGAGAGGGGGAGGGAACGGGCTGTCTTTGTGTTGCTGGGGGAGGCTTATGAGCCTGGCTCCCCACAGCAGGTCTAAGGGCTGGCCAGGCCCAACCAGGATCTGCAAACAGAAAGGGCTTGGTTCTTAGCTGTTACATGGGAGTCCTAGTTCCCAACCTCCTCCTCTAACCCTTAGTCCCCACTCCCCTCCCAGAGCTGGGACCAGGGCCAAATGTGCCTGACTACTAGCTTACTCCTGCCAGGTAGCCAGCAGCTGCACAAACACAGCTTATGTCCCTCTCTAGGGGCCTAGCCACGCACCCACTGGCAGCTCAGTGGGCAAGGTTTATGTGGCACATGGGAAAGTCCCTGAGTCTCTCCTGGTTGGTGACCCATTGGGTTGAATGGAATTTCTCTTGCTCCCATTTTCTTTTGAACCTGGCTGATTTAATTCACAGGCTGACTAAAGACCCTTAGAACCAAGCGTTACAGTGTAAAGCCGCCAACACCGCTCAGCTATGGTGCAAGGAGCAGTGAACCCAGGTGTTCCCCTTCATGCCCATTCCTCGCATGCTGCCAGGGCTTGTGTTGCACGTGGGCAGGTTTGCAAGCTGAGCAGGAGGCTTTAAAGAATCAAAGCCTCCAAAGCCAGGAAATGCCACTTACTGTTCCCTAAACACCCTTAACTCTGTCCCTTCACTAACAGGCCTCACAACAGCTTCCTTTAATTGCATGATCACTTCCTGATTTTATTTACATGAGTCACCAACCACTTGGATCTAGAAACAAAGAAAGGGGGAGGGGAATCGTCATGGAAATAATGGTCAGTCCATGATTGAATTTCAGAACCTGTGGTCTCCTGGCTCCCCACAGACAGAGGAGACTTCCCTTTCTCCCCACAGGGATACGGACAAGCTGGAGCTGCAGGACACTGAGCCAGGCTGATCATTTCCTCGGTTTTGCAAAGACCTCTAATTAACTGTGATTGCATGACATGTCGCCTGCCGATAAGAGGCAAGGGATACCAGAAGAGATGAAATATTATTGACTTCCTGTAGCTGCAACCACCAGCTGAGCACCTTATTTGAGGAGGGGTGGAGCTGCGCATTAGGGGATCGGTGGTACCCTTCACTGCCCCATGATGGGATCTGCTCTCACCATCCTTTTCCTCGGTGTGTATTGCAGAGAGCCAGGGGCATGCGCCTGTGGGGAGATCTGAGACCAGGGCATGTGCCCATTGGAGGGAAACTGAGGCATGTGTCCAATGGGGAGGGTATGGGTCTGAGCGGCTGGATGCGGCAGAACCAGCTGCAGGAGGGTTATGGGGAGACCATAAGCCGAGCCTATTCTCCCATGACAACTTGCTTTACTTAAGAACCTTGGGTGAGGGACCTTGTCAGAGGCTTTCTGGAAATCTAAATGCACTATCTCCACTGGATCCCCCTTGACCACATGATAGTTGACTCCCTCAAAGAACTCTGGCTATTAGTAAGGCATGATTTCCCTTTACAGACACCATGTTGACTTTCCCCAACAAATTATGTTCATCCATATGTCTGACAATTTTATAATTGTCACAGACTGGCCTGACTGCATCCAACCACACCAAGGTGGGGCAGAGTCCCTGGTCCCATGGTGCAGTGGGGGGAAACTGAGGCACAGAACAAGGCAGGGTCACCCAAAAGGTGCAGAGTGAGCCAAGGGTGCACCCCACATTAACATGCCCATCCCAGGACCCCGCTCCTCTACCCTCTCCTCTGCTCCCAGTGGACATGCCTAACGTACACATTGCGGCTGCAGTGCGGGCATTTTGCTCAAGAACAACTGTTCTTGTGCAAAAACTTGTGGCACGTCTACACTGCACATGAATTTTTGCGCAAGTAAATTTGCAGTGAAGCATCAGAAAAGAGGGCTTCTTGCACAAGAGTTATTCCTCTCCCCACGAGGAATAAGCCCCTTTTGTGCAAGAGCTGTTGTGCAAGAAGGCAGCGTCGACAGGCTCTAGGGGCTTCTTGAGCAAGACACTTTTATGGCTAATATGGCCAGCAGAGCTTTCTTGCGCAAGAGAGCATTCAACTGCGATGGACACTCTTGTACAAAAGCACATGGCAGGGTGGAGGTGCTCTTGCACGAGACCTTTTGCGCAAGAACTCCTGCGTGAAACAGTTCTCGTGCAAGAAGCCTGCAGTGTAGGGCAGGGAGCAGCCTGTGGGGCTACTGGAGCTGCTGGCCGCAGGATGCCCAGTCAGGGAGTGGGGGGCACCCCTAGGAATGGCTCAAACTTCCCAGAGGGGTGGCTAGAGGCAGGACATTTGCCTGGCAGGGTGAGGGGGGGGCAGTGACCTCACAGTGGCTTTGGGCAGCCCTCAGCATATGAGGCAAAGGGCAGGTGGGGAGGTGGTGACCTCACAGAGGGACCCACATCTCAGGCTGATAAAGGGGGGGGCGGGCCCAGGGGACTTTGGAGACCCCCGGTTGCTTTAGCTCTGGTGCGTCTCCTCCTCACGGTTCCTTTGTGCTCTGTGAGTTCCAC
Organism: Pelodiscus sinensis; assembly: GCF_052426305.1. Lineage (NCBI taxonomy): Eukaryota > Metazoa > Chordata > Testudines > Trionychidae > Pelodiscus > Pelodiscus sinensis. The sequence goes on along the minus strand of NC_143069.1, from coordinate 22,743,467 downwards.
ATCCCGACAGCTTTGTGCAAAAGGTAAGAGCCTCCAGGGGTTTGGATCCCGCCCGGGGCCGGCTGGGTTCCTCCATCCCGCCCACATTTCTGCTCTGTTCTTACCTCTTCTGTGCCCTTCCCCTGCTGCCCCCCCCCAGCTTGTGACACAACAGACAAGCTGAGGGATGGGGTGAGATTTGCAGGAGCCCGTGGGGCGGGGGATGCAGCCCCCGTTGTGGGGACTGGTGAGGTGGGGCTGGAACAGGTCTATGCCGGTGTCTTTCAGAAGAAAGCTCCACCCCCCACAGCTTAGAATCGCCCCTGATTGGCTGAGCAGGGGCTGTTGATGGGTAGGAGACTCAGGGTATGTCTACACTACAGAGTTAGTTCGAACTAACTTAGTTCAAATTAGTTAATTCGAACTAAGCGAATTCGAACTAACGCGTCTAGAACTAAAAACTAGTTCAAATTAGCGTTTTGCTAATTCGAACTAGCATGTCCACATTGAGTGGACTCTGAACAGGGCTTAAGGATGGCCGGAAGCAGTGCCGGCAGGGCATCAGAGGAGGACTTAGAGCGTGGAGATGCTGTCTCAGGCTAGCCGAGGGCTGCGCTTAAAGGGTCCCGACCCCCACCCCGGACAGACAGTTCTAAGGGGTGCCCTGCTTGAAAACCAGTCCTGGCTTGGATTGCCCGGAGTGCCCACACTGGGGACATCACAGCACTCGGCCATCAGCCCGGCTGCACTTGCCGCAGGCTGCCATCTGGGGAGAGGGGGCAATTGGGGGGCTGCAGGAGAGCTTCCACCCCCAGAAGCCCGCAGAGCCAGCCCAGTCCTCCCCATCAGGGGCTCGTGCCCCATTCCCCCCTCACCTCCTTCCACTTACCCTTCCCTAGCCCCCCTTCCTGATGTACAAAATAAAGATAACGTTTCTTCCAACATTGACTCTGTCTTTATTGAACAAAAGTGGGGGAGACTGGGAAAAGGAGGTGGGAGAGGGGAAGAGAAAGGCTGGGAGAGGGGAGGGCAACTAACATGATCAGGGGTTGGGAACAGGTCCCAGATGAAGAGAGGCTACAGAGACTGGGACTGTTCAGCTTAGACAAGAGGAGACGGAGGGGGGACAGGCTAGAGGTCTCTAAAAGCAGGGGTTGGATGGAGAGGGTGCATTCAGAAAAGTTCTTCATGAGTTCCCATGAAGAAGGACTAGAGGACACCAGAGGAAAGGAATGGGTAGTAGGCTTGAAACTAGTAAGAGAAAGTTGTTGTTGTTGTTGTTGTTGCCGCCAAAGCAAATAGTTAACCTGTGGAACTCCTTGCTGCAGGAGGCTGTGAAGGCTACAACTGGAACAGAGTTTAAAGGGAAGGGAGATCAAGTCATGGAGGTTGTGTCCATGGAGTAGTCTTAGCCAGAGGGTAGGAGTGGTGTCCCTGCCCAAGGTTTGTGGAAGGCTGGAGAGGGATGGCACGAGACAAATGGCTTGCTCACTGTCTTCGGTCCATCCCCTCCAGGGTCCCTAGGGTTGGCCGCTGTCGGCAGACAGGCTACTGGGCTAGACGGACCTTTGGTCTGACCCAGGACGGCCATTGTAAGCTCAGGTCTCAGGGTCGGGGGTCTCAGTGGACCCCCTTGATTTTCATGCACACCTGCTCCTGGGTGGCCAGGCTGGCAGCTCTCCTGCCCTAGCCGTCCACTTTCCTGTGACCTAGTGCGGAAGTCGTGGACGAGGTCCACGATGTCCGCACTAGCCCAGGTGGGTGCCCGCCTCTTGCGGTCCCGGGCAAGCTCCCGAGAGCCGCCAGCCTGGTCCCGGGAAGAGGGGGTGGGCTGGGGGACATCGGGTGGGTGGCTCTGTGCCGTGCCAGGTGCAGGGTCTGCTAGCTGGGTGCTGGCAGGCTTGCACCTGGCATGGGCACCGTAGCCAGCCAGTGCCCCTTTAAGGGGTCTGGGGCCTGGAGGGGGGCAATAGAGTTTCTCTGGTGTTGGCCAGAGTGGCCACCAGGGAAACCTGGGGAGGGCTAGCCTCCCACTCGTTCGAATTAAGGGGCTACACACCCCTTAATTCGAACTAGTAAGTTCGAACTAGGCTTAATCCTCGTAAAATGAGGTTTTCCTAGTTCGAACTAAGTGCTCCGCTAGTTCGATTTAAATTCGAACTAGCGGAGCGCTAGTGTAGCACCTAGGAATGTTAGTTCGAACTCACGTCCGTTAGTTCGAACTAACATTGTAGTGTAGACATACCCTCAGGTCCTTGCAGTGCCTGTGCAAGACCGAGCCGATAAGCAAGGGGCCATTTGGGGGCTGGGGGCAGTCGCTCTGGGGAGCGGGAACCCCTGGATTTCGCTCTTCAGGCTGCGCCCCAAGCTCCCCTTTGCTCCTCTCATTTGCAGAATGGCCAAACGCTTCAGACAATTCTTTAAGAACACCCTGAAGATGGCCCCAGGGCCGGTGGGTAGCAGCTCCTCCGTCCCCGCGGGCGAGGAAGCTGAATCCCACCAGCTCGGGGCGACTCGCCCACCGGCCAGGCCCCCCCGGACCTGGCTCCAGGGGCGGCTGGGAAGGCGGGACCCAGCCCAGCGGGGGAGCCGGGTAGGGTGGCTCCGGGGCCTCCTCTGTGGAGAGAAACACCTGCCCCGGGAGCCCAGCCCCCATTACCACCAGGGGGCATCGCCCTGCCCGGACCCCGGGGACCTGCCAGTCTCCGGGAGCCCCCAGCCCGTCGCTCCCCGCACCAGCCCCTGCAGCTGTGGGTCCAGGTCCGTCAGCAGCAGCGCCTGGGCCTCCAGCTGCAGCCGGGCCACCTCCTGCAGCCGCTCAGACCCAGGTGAGGGGCCGTGAACACGCTGGGCCCAGGGGCTCACCCAGTACACGGGGGGGGGGGGGAGGGGCGGGGGGGGCAGCCCCAGTGTCTGCCCTGCAGCCAGGGCAATGGATGGGGGCGGGGGCTGCTGCTTGGCTCTCTTGTTCCTGGTGGGGGCTCTGCTGAGGGCGTTGGCAGATGTGAGGGTGGAAGGGGGATGGGTCCCTGCGAGGGACGTGTGGGGCCCAACCTGCCCTGGGTCCCTGACATGGGGGCGCGTGTCCCCTGCTGGCCGCTGGAGTCACCCTGTTCCCTTCCCTCCCGCACAGAGTCCCCCTGCGCCTCACCGGAGCGCTGCCGGGAGCGGGTGGACTCCTGGGTGGAGGAAGGGGCCATCTATGACATCGAAGAGCAGCTCCACACCCGGGACACGGTAGGAACCTTCTCCACACGGGGGGGACCCGAGTGTGTCCGGCCCCTACCCAGCACGTCCCCGCCCTGGAGGGGCTTGTCCCTGGGGATCCCCCTGAGGCTCCTTCTCCTGCATGACATGGGCCCCCCAAGCTGGGGTTTCTTGTCATGCACCAGCTGGGCCCCCACAAGCCTGAGGCAGCAGTTGGGGGGGGAGTGTGGGTGCTTGGACAACCAGCAGCTCCCACCTCCACTCCTGGGAGACCTGAGCCCTGCCGCTGTCCGTGGGGGGCAGGCAGGCCCCAGGCTCACAGACTCTCTCTGGGGTGCAGAGCCCAGCCGCCCTCCAGCGGTTCCTCCTGGCCATCTCCACCGCCTGCCTCGCTGCCCTCCAAAGGGGCGAGGGCACCCTGGCGACGCGCTGCAGCAGGGACACCGTGGTGGCCAGGATTGTGGTGAGCGAGTCGCAGTGGCCGGGAGGAGGGGAGGGGATACGAGGGGTGGACAGGGGTGTGCCTGGGCAATGGGTGTGGGTGGGGGACCTGGAAATGGGATGGGTGGGGCCAGGAGAGCGGGAGGGGGTGGGTGGGTGGGGTTGGTGGAGGAGGGAGGGACAGAGAAATGGGGCAGGTCTGGGGTGCTGGACAGGAAGGGGGATTCGGGACAGGGAGGGGTCTCCCCGGGCCATGGGGGGGGGGCTGGAAGGCAGCAGAGTGGGCTGCTGGGGATGCGCCTGGGGAGCAGGGATGAGGAGGTTCAGAGGCTGGTCACCAGGGCAGTGAGGGGCAGGAGACGGCCTGGGGACAAGGATTGAGCTGGTCCCGGTTTGGGAGGGGGGTGCTGGGAGGGGCCGTGTGCCGGGCAGGGGGGCTACAGGGCAGCGGGAGGCAGTGGGGTTGGATCCTGCTGGGTGGGGGGCGCTGGCCGTGTGAGCGTCTCTTGGGGGCCCCAGCCTCACACGCCCCTTTGTCTCCTTGGGTCCACCAGGAGATCATGGAGGCCTCCCCCCACCTCTGGTCTTGGCCAACTGCCTCAGCGCCGCCTGCAGCCTCAGGTACCGACCCCCCCGACCCCCCCCCCAAGAGCAGATCCCCTGACCAGGGAGTGGGAAAGTCTCCTGCTGCTGAATTAACAGTCTCTGCCCCTCTCTCCTGCCAGCACCCTGAAGCCTCCCCTGCCGGCCCAGCTCCTGAGCCCTCTGCTGAGGGCGGCCGTGGGACAGACAGTGTCTGGGGACTGGCAGCAGGAGCCCACCCACAATCAGGTACGTCCCCTCCCTCGCCCCCCCCCCCCAGCCAGGAGCAGGAGCAGCCTCCGGCGGCCTGGATCCCCCAACCCCAGCCCCCCCTCTGACCCAGGGCTCCCCCTTGTCTTGCAGGAGTTCAGCCGGGGCCTTGCTGACATCCTCGATGTCCTATTGGGCAATCTCCTCGCCGAGTCCCCAGACATCGCCCGGCTCCAGCTGATTCTGGAGGTGAGCCCCGTGGGGGGGACGGGGCCATTGGCCCTGCTTCCTCGGGGGGGGGCCGAGAGAGGAGCAGTGTCAGTGGCTGGGGGGGGCACAGTCTGAGAGGAGCCCCAGGCTCTGCCCAGAACCGGCGCCTCCCTACAGGTCCTGACCTGCCTCTTTCCCCCCCAGCACCTGAGCCCCTGGCTGGAGTCCCGCCTGCCCCAGGAGCGAGCCAGGGCCCTTGGCAGCTCCACGGCCCTGCTGCGAGTCGCCACCACCCTCCCGGGGTTTGACGTAAGTGACCTCGGAGCCGGGGGGTCTGGGGCTGCAGGGCGCGGGGCTGGGAGCGTCCCCGGGAGGCAGAGGCAGGGCCGGGAATGGGCCGGGAATGGGCCGCGTTCTCCTTTCCCCGGGGAGGGGCGACCCTGGGCCTTTCATGGAGCGGCCGTTTGCGTGGGACAGGATGCTGAGGGACCCCCCCTCTTCTCTCTCCCCTCAGAACTCCGCCGACTGGCCGAGGATGGGTCACCACGTGGCCCAGCTGGGCCTTTTCATTTCGGACCCTTCCGAGGACGTCAGCCGGCTGGCCCGGGAGGGGGTGCACCGCCTCTACCAACTCCTCCTGCATCACAGGGGTAAGGAACCCAGCCGGGACCTGGGCCCCAGGGACACCCTGAGGGTGCCAGCGGCGGGGGGAGGGGTCCCAGGCCTTTTCCCCCAGACTGGCCCAAGGGGGGATGCGTCCCTCTGTGTTCCCGTCCTTCTGCCCCCTGTGCCCCTCCATTTGCCCAGGGATACCTGCAGGGGCCCGTGGGAGGGGAAGGGCTCAGACCTGCCAGCAGAATGACCCTGTTGTGTCTCTTCCAGGCCTCAACATCCACCAGGCAGAGGACCTGTGGTGCAGGCACTGGTACAACGAGAGGTGGGTCCTGGCTCACAGCAACACCGTCAGGGTGGGAGAGGTAAGGACGCGCTGCCAGGGCAGGGCAGGGCTCAGGGGTGGGGCTGGCTGGGGCCCTCGTGCGGGTAGGACGCGGGGTGGGAAGTGGGGAGTGAGTCGCTGATCGAATGGTCGATGCATTTTCCCTCGACTATTTGAGCCGTGGACAGGGCGGCGCTGCCCCTTTGTGACGCTGTCCCGGCGTTTCAAAGGGGCGGCGCTTCCTAGGGGCAGCGACGCACGGAGCCCGGATCTCCCGTAGGAGGGGAACCAGGGCGGGACGGGGGGCAACACTTTTTGATGGAGGCCGCTCCAAGATGTTGGCCAGTGGCCTAGGGCTCCTCTGTTGTGCGGAGGGGGGTGAGGTCTGGGAGGGTCTTGGGGGCAGGAGGAAGCTGTGACCTGGGGCAGGGGTTAGGGTGCAGGCTGAGGAGAGCGTCTGGGTGCAGGGTCTGGAAGGGAGTTTGGGGGAGGAGGAAGCTGTTTTAGCCCCAGGAGTTGGGGCCGGGCTCTGGGCCGTCAGCTGAAACCTCCTGTGCTCTTGATTTCAGGTCTTTGGGCAGCTCTTCACACCAGAGCAGGAGAATGCCTTTCTGGAGACGGCTCTGCACGCTGCCCGCTCCCCCCTGCGGCGCCACAGCAAGGCCGGGCTGGTCCTGGCCCACGCTCTGCAGGGGCAGGCCCATCAGCTCCTGGAATACATGGTGAGCAGCAGGAGCAAATGCAGGAGAGTGGGGCAGGGGCAGGGTCTCCTTCTCTTCCCCTCAGTGAGTCCCCCCCACCCCTTTCCTCAGGCTGCCCCCCCCCCCATGTCCTACCCGCATGGTTGGGGGAGAAACCGTGTCCTAGGAGGCGGGAGGGGGCAGAGGTGTCAGGAGCCCTGAGGGGGTCAGGAGCTCACCCTACGGGCTGCAGGCCTGACAGGCGTGACCAGAGAGCAGAACAAGTCTCAGCGCAGGGGGAGGGGGGTGGAAATCCCGGGGGGCCCAGTACCCCTGAGTCCTTGGGGGATGAACCGCTGACGGATTCTGCTTCCCTTGCAGCAGGAAGACAGCCAGTGAGGGAGCTGAGGAGCCAGCAGCTGCGTCCCCCTCTCCCCAACCCTCCTAATTGTATAGAACTGGATTTAAACTCTGATTAAACAACATTTGAAAAAACATTTGTATCAGGCTTGGTCAATAATTTTTAATGGGGGGGGGGGCATTTTGGTAACTGATCAAGGGCCACATTTCTACCGAGGGGTTTGGGGTCTGGGACGGGGTGGTTGGGTGCAGAAGGGAGTTTAGGGTAGGAGCCTGGGTGCAGGGAGGGGGTGGAAGTCTGCCCTGGCTGGGGGGCAGGGCTGGAGGAGAGTTAGTTAGTTTCTGTCTGGGAGCATGGAGGAAGCAGCCTCAGCTACAGACTGGGGGGTTTAGAAGCCGAGACCCCCTTCCCTATATCAAGGGGGGCTGAGGCATCCTAGACCTGCCCTGTAGCCTGATGACATCTGTGCTGTGCTGTATCCTGAAGAAGCAATAAACCACCTCTATTCTACCGGCTGGTGGAGTCTGTTCGTGCCATTACGGGGGTGCAGGAGGCGGGGGACCCCAACGCGCCGTCACAGGGTGCCAGAGAAGAGTCTGGCCTGGGGGAGGGGTGTCGGGGGGGTGCAGGGTCAGGGAGGGAGCTGTGACCTGGGGAAAGGGGGACACAGGTTCAGGTGGTCGCCTGGGACGGGCAGTGGGGGAGGGGATGTGGGTGCCGGGGCAGGCTCTGGCTGGGGGGCGCTTACCTAGGCAGCTGCATATGGGGGAGCCCAACTGTCACCTGAGGGGATGGAGGAGCCCGACTGTCACCTGAGGGGACGGGGGAACTCAATTTTCAACTGTGGGGAATGGAGGAAACAATGTGGAGGGGAGGGAGCGAGATGGGGGGTGAATTGTTCCCGGAGGGGAGATCTCCCTGGCTGGGGGGGGAAGGGACATTTCCAGCAAAGCCCCTCACATAAGAGGGGGACAGATGGGGAGGAGGGAGAGGATGGGGATGGGCAGAGGGCTGGGCAGGTAGAAATGGGGAGGGGAAGGAGAAGGGAAGGGGGAGGAGATGGAGGAGAACAGGGGATGGGAAAAGCGGAGGGTGGGGGTGAGGAGCAGGACAGAAGTAGGGCAGTGGTGAGGATGGCTGGGCGATGAGAGCCCAGTCAGGGCCCAGGGGAGCTGCCCTTTCTGTGCCCAGGTGTCTGGGGGTCTCCCCCACACGCACATAACCCTGCTCCTCAGAGACTCTTTACAGTTTTTTTTCCAGCTCCCACTTTTGGGGGCAGGGACGTGCTGTCAGGAAGGGGTGATACCTCAAGTCACATCAGAAACACAGAGACACCCCCCCCCCCACCACGTGACAGAGGCCAGGGCCAGCTTTAGGGAGCCCTACAGCAGAAACCTCTTCCCTCTCCCCCCAACCCAGCTTCAGAGGAGGTGACCTCCCCTCCCCCAGGAGGCTGCAGGGCACATCCCAGAGCAGCGGCTCTCAAGCTTTTTGGCCCCAAACCACCTGGCTCAACATAAACCTTTGCGTTCTAACCATTTTGAGTTGCACCCAGTGTTTCTGGGCAGGGCTATCAACAAAAGGATTAGTAAGAATGATGGAATATGGAGGAAATAAATAACACAAGGCAAGAGAAAAGTGACGACTTTACAATTGAGCGTGTAGCTCTCTATTTTACTGGCATCTTTCTGGGCATGTTACCGTGCATGCGATGCCACCTCAGTGCCATACAGCTGGTAAGTTCTCATTTCTTTTATCATAGCAGCATTCATTGAGAACTGTTTTTAAACTATTTAACAATTAAACAAAAGGGCAGAATTTCTACGGCAGAATTTCATTGCCGTAGAGAGCAAGGAAACCGGCCTTACTGCTACTTTAACTGCAGTAGTCGACAAGAAATGTTCCAAGTACTTGTGATGCTCCTTTTACAATCTGGATAAAACCTCTTCCCAGACGTTTCAAGTCCAGCACAAGACACGATTCTCATGGGCACAGCGCCTTCGGGATCACGGCTCGTCACACGGCAAACAGCTGCTGCGGGTGGCTGACCGGCCTTCGCTAAGGAGCGAGCAACACGGACCGAGCTGTGTGACTGGCCAGCACTGGGCTACTGAAACCAACTGAGCTGCCAGTCAGCAGACCTCGGCGTGGCTCTTTTCAAACTGTGCCCGGCCACGTTTTAACTGGATTGACGTACCCCACTGTGCTCCTCTAGGTGCTATAAGCAGCTCAGCTTCTGACATGGCCACGTGGCGCTGTTTGACAGGTACAATGTTTGACACTTTGTTCAGAGGAGATCACACACGTGAAGATATTTGAAATACAGACAAAATCTCTTCTGTTTAATTTGGTGCCCCAGGAATCCTGGCTCCCAAGGCAACGTCTATTTCGCCTGTATGGTCGAGCTGACCCTGCTAGCACAACACTTTGTACCCAGCCCAGCCCGGCTCTGTCGCTGTGGGGAACACGGGCTGCCGGGGGCTGCTCTGAGGTACGATGGTCACCGTGGGGTGTCAGCGCAGCACGGCCAGGGCCTGGCACGTGTGAGAAACAGATTGTGAACTTCCTTTCCCTTGCCGAGATGGCTCTTTGTGGTGTCCCTGTACCCACAGGGCGGTCACTTGTTTCCTTTCACCTCCCCCTCTTTCCTCTATTTTTTAATTAATTGCTGTTTAATAAATTGTGTTTGCCCTGAGCTCTATGTAACGAGCTGTGGTCGGGAAGCATCCGGAGCACAGAGACCACCCCAAGCTGGGGACTCCCTGCCCCTGTGCTAAGTGCCCAGGACAAGACTGGGGGGTCGCGCCTCCAGGGATCCTGGCCCAGCCTTGCTGGGGTTACGAGGGCCTTTCCCCCGCTTACACTGGGAGCAGGGTCAGCCACAGCCCTTGCTGTCCACACAGAGAGTGAAAAGCACCGGAGCCACCTCCCCGGAGCCCGGCTCCTGTGGAAACAAACAAGCGTCTCTGCTCGGGCGACTCCAGCAGGACGGGGAGCCGGGCTGACTCCGCTCACCCCCATCCAGGGACAGGCGGGTTTGAGTCCTTGTGTGGGGGTCGTACCCGCAAAGTTTGCCTTCCAATTGCCGCCCAGGAAAACCAGGGCCTCCCGGCCACCACTGGCCATCCTCCCCCCATGTCCTTTCAATGCCAATCCCCCGCCCTCAGCTACGATGGCTGCCACCATTGTCCCCCTCCCCTCAGGGAAATGGTGCCCACTGGGGGGAGGGGAATATGGGGGGAGAGCGGGGATAAAGGGAGCAGGTGCTGAGGGGGGAAGGGAAGAGGGGACAATGGAAACTCCCCCCACCTGGCTGGGGGGCACCAGCGTTCCCCGTTCATGAGTGTGTCAGTGTGTATCTGCCCCATGGCCATGGGGGGTGTCGCCTGCCCCTTGTTCCCCCTCTCCCCACCGGACAGAGTTGCCCCAGCTCAGCTGGAGTTTTGGAGGGAAAACAAATCCCCACACCCCATCCGCTGACCCTGACTCGGTGAGGGGGGAACCGTTCCCATCCCCCCTCTCGCCACCCCCTTCCAACAATGTCTGGGGCCCCCGCTGGACCTTCCTCCATCTCCCCCCAAACCTCCGCCCTGCTGCCCCTTCCCATGTCCCCTCAAATCTCCGTCCTTTCTGCCCCATCCTGTCTGCTCTCAAACCCCTTCCCCCATCTCTCAGCACTGTCCTCGGCTCATCTCCCTCCCAACCCTTATTGCCCTGCAGCTCCCGTCCCATTTCTCTCAACCCCCTCTTCTGCCCTACGGCGACCTCTGCTGGCAACACTCAGGAGTCCTGCCTGCCAGGCCCTCGACTCTAACCACTAGTCCCCACTCGCCTCCCAGAGCCAGGATCAGAATCAAACCTTCCTGGCCCCCAGCTTTCTCCTGCTCTCTAGCCAGCGGCAGCACAAACACAGCCCGTGTCCCATCCCTTGCTAGGGACCTGGCCACTCACCCACTGGCCACTTGGGGGCAGGGGATCTGTGGGGCATGAGTAAGTCCCTGGGTCTCTCCTCATTGGTAACCTACTGGGGGCACAGGATCGAATTTATCTTGTTTCCGTTTCCTTTTGAACTTGGTTGATTTAATTCACACACAGAGAAAACACGCTTAGCTCCAGGCATTAAGCCATCATCACCGCTGAACTATGGCATAAGAGGCAGCAAACCCAGGTGCCCCCCATTGCGTCCTCTCCATGCATGGCACCAGGGCAGGCTAGGAGGGGAGGCTGCAGAATCAAACTTTCCAGCAACTGGAAATGACACAGTGACTGTCCCCCAAATGCCCTTAACTCTGCCCCCTCAGTCACGTGGCTTGTGATGCCATCCTTTGGATCATTTGTAAAAAAAGGGGTGTGTGTAATCTGCAGGAAATAGTCATCGATTAAAGATGGAAGATGAGACTGCGACTTCCTAGATCTCGCTCAGATGCACATTAGCCCAGGACACAGAGTACTTTGATGGTGACCAGTTTCCCCCTCCCCAAAACAAACAGGCCAGCTGCGAGCTACGTGACACTTGGCTGCAGGGTTTCCTGATTTGTGCAGGGACCTTTGCTGCTAACTGTGACCGCACTAGATTTCACCTGAAGATCAGAGACAAGGTGTGACGGACGCAGGAAGTGACAAGACATCGACATCTTCCGGTAGCTGCAGCTAGCATCTGTAGCTGCAGCTAGCATCCTTATATGGGACTGGGTAGAACTGGGCACCGGGGCGTTGGTGGTGGTGCTAAGGGGCCCCTCACAGCCCCATCATGGCATCTGCTATCACTGTCCTCTTCCTCGGTGAGTATCAGAGACAGCTGGTGCACGTGCCTATGGCAGGTGTGTGTGTGGAAGATCCGAGACCAGGGTGTGGGATCCAATCGCTCTGAGTTCTGGTCCCTAATGAGCTGTCTCCTCTCCAGGATGCTGGCTGGCGGAGCAATTCAGGGTGTTGGGACATGAGTATCTCTCTTTGGGACAGGTGGGGACAGAGAAGAGCTGTTGATACCTGAATGTTCACCCCAAAGCTGAGTTCCACCTCCTTGTTTTGACACTGGGGGGCTTAGATCAGAATCCGGACGGGTCCTCAGGGCAGTTGGGGGGTGACTGCGGATCGACACTGGGGGCCTTAGATCTGAACCAGGCCCTACTCCCAGGGCAGTCGGGGGTGACTCCAGATTGTTCTAAGGGGGGCAGAGATCAGTCCCCAGCCCGCAGGGCCCCTGTGGGTGCAGAGAGGTGTCTGTGAGCCCTGGCGCTGTCCCTGGCGGGGGGGGGGTGCTAACACACGGGGAGGAGTTTGTGCCTCCCCAGCTCACTCCTGTCTGTGTGTAAATGCAGAGCTCCCTGCGCCCAGACCCTCCATCTCCATCAGCCCCGGCCGGGTGGTTGCCATGGGGGAAGCCATCACCATCCGCTGTCAGTGTTGGTGCCGGGGCAGGAGGCTGTGGCTGTATAAAGGTGCAGTCAGAATCCGGGATACCAGCCCGATTCTCCAGTTTCTCAAGATCTGTTTGAATTGTAATCCCATTCTACAATGTGTTTGCAACCCATCCCAGTTTGGAGTAATCTACAAAATGTAGAAGCCGTTGTTCACTCACTTTATACTAATTTCATCTAGACCACATTTCCCCAGTCTTCCGGTGTGAATGCCATGAGGGACAATGCCAAAAGCCAGACGAAAATCAACATATATCAGATCATGGTGCTATGTGAAGTGACAGAAAAGGTTGCAACTCAAGTGCTGTGTAGCTCTTCAGAGAGGGATGTCTGTGCAGGGGAACCAGTGAGGAGCTGAGACCAGAGGACCAAACAACCACAGAGCAACCTTCTCACCTTTCCCAGAGGGGGCATCATGTGGACGATAAACTTGGGCAGCCAGCGTGCTGTGTGTTCTCCAGCAGAGTCCTGCACGGATGGAAGCTGCAACTGTCTGGGGTGAAGGGCTTTTAAAAAAAGGAAATAACTGAACACAAAAAGCCTCTTGCAGTGCATGACAAGGCCGTTTTATTCGTTCTAGTACACTCGTGAGCTATGCTACATATTCCTGAGAGCCATTGGTTGGTGTATTACCTATTTCCTAGAGCTGGCTGGAATTTTTCCAGCGCAATGCTTTTCCACTGGAAAATGCAGTTTCATCAAAATTGAAACACCTCAAAGAAACTTGTCAATTTTGACAAAAATCTGGGTAATGAAAAAAAAAAAGGTAAATGAGTTGTTGCCATCAGATTGAAAGGGAACCTCTCGATTTTCCCTTTTAAAGTGACTTTCCGTCTAATGTTTTAATGTTGCATTCCAGAATATAAAACTGCTGTCCACTGTTGGCTGCGTATGGAGAGACTGAGGGATTAACAATGATTGACCAAGCCTGCTCCAAAAGTTCTTTCAAATGTTGTTTAATCATAATTAAAATACAATTATATACAATTTGCAGGGTTGGAAGTGGGGACGCAGCTGCTGCCTCCTCAGCTCCTGGTGCGCTCACTGGCTGTCTTCCTGCTGCAAGGGAAGCAGAATCTGTCAGACAAAGATCCATCCCCAGGAAGTCAGGGGTACTGGGCCCCCCCCCCCCCCCAGCATTTCCACCCTCCTGCCCCCAGTGCTGAGACTTGTTCTGCTCCCTGCTCACCCCCCTGTCAGGCCAGCAGCCCGTAGGGTGAGCTCCTGACCCCCCTCCCAGGGCTCTTGACACCTCTCCCCCCTCCCATCTCCCAGGACACGGCTTGTGTGTGCAGAGCCTCCCCCAACCCCAAGGACGCTCGCAGGGGCAGGAGGGATTCTGTCAGCCTGAGGAAAGGGGCGGGGTGGACTCCCTGAGGGGATGGGAAGGAGACCCTGACCCTCCCCACTCTCCTGCATCCGCTCTGGCTGCTCACCATGTAGCCGAGGACGTGCTGGGCCTGCCCCTGCAGGGCGTGGGCCAGGACCAGCCCGGCCTTGCTAGGGCGCTGCAGAGGGGAGCGGGCAGCGAGCAGAGCCGTCTCCAAAAAGGAGTTTTCCTGCTCCTGGGAGAAGAGCTGCCCAAAGACCTGAAATCAAGAGGACACGAGGCTTCAGTTAATGGCCCAGAGCCCGGCCCCAACTCCTGAGGCTAAAACAGCTTCCTCCTTCCCCAAACTCCCTTCCAGACCCTGCACCTGGACGCTCTCCTGACCCTGCACCCCAACCCCTGCCCCAGGTCACACCTTCCTCCTGCCCCCAAGATCCTCCCAGACCTCACCCCCCTTCACAGACAGAGCAGCCCTAGACCACTGGCCAACATCAGAAAGTGTTACCTCCCCCCCCCCACCCTGTCTCCCCTTCTACGGGAGATCCAGGGCTCCGTGCGTCACTGCCCCTAGGAAGAGCCGCCCCTTGAAACGCCGGGACAGCGTCACAAAGGGGCAGCCCACCCCTGAGCCCTGCCCTGCCCTGGCAGCGCGTCCTTACCTCTCCCACCCTGACGGTGTTGCTGTGAGCCAGGACCCACCTCTCCTTGTACCAGTGCCTGCACCACAGGTCCTCTGCCTGGTGGATGTTGAGGCCTGGAAGAGACACAACAGGGTCATTCTGCTGGCAGGTCTGAGCCCTTCCCCTCCCACGGGTCCCTGCAGGCATCCCTGGGCAAATGGAGGGGCACAGGGGGCAGAAGGACGGGAACACAGAGGGACGCATCCCCCCTTGGGCCAGTCTGGGGGAAAAGGCCTGGGACCCCTCCCCCCGCCGCTGGCACCCTCAGGGTGTCCCTGGGGCCCAGGTCCCGGCTGGGTTCCTTACCCCTGTGATGCAGGAGGAGTTGGCAGAGGCAGTGCACCCCCTCCCGGGCCAGCCGGCTGACGTCCTCGGAAGGGTCCGAAATGAAAAGGCCCAGCTGGGCCACGTGGTGACCCATCCTTGGCCAGTCGGCTTAGTTCGGAGGGGAGAGAAGAGGGGGGGGTCCCTGAGCATCCTGGGGCTGCACGTCCCATGCAAACGGCTGCCGAGGCGGTTTTAAGCTAAGTGGACGGACAGAGACAGCTCCTGGGGCAGGGGCGGGGGCGGGGGCTTGGGCGGGGCCGGTCTTGTGAGGAGACAACCCTGAGCAATGGCCCCGACTGAAGGGTCACTCCGGAGGATGGAACAAGGGGATCCACTAACGGCCACTCCCCAGTCTGGGGCCCAGCTGCAGTCACACAAGAGCCCCCCTGAAAGGCCCAGGGTCACCCCTCCCCGGGGAAAGGAGAACGCGGCTCAGTCCCGGCCCATTCCCGGCCTGCCTCTGCCTCCTATCAAAGAAAGCTATCAGATTGATTTGACATGATTTGTTCTTTACAAATCCATGCTGGCTGTTCCCTATCACCTTGCCACCTTCCAAGTGTCTACAGATGATTTCCTTCATTACTTGCTCCACTATCTTCCATGGCACAGAAGTTAAGCTAACTGGTCTGTAGTTTCCTGGGTTGTTCTTATTTCCCTTTTTATAAATGGACACTAGATTTGCCCGTTTCCAGTCTTCTGGAATCTCTCCTGTCTCCCATGATTTTCCAAAGATGATAGCTAGAGGCTCAGCTCTATCAGCTCCTTGAGTATTCTAGGATGCATTTCATCAGGCCCTGGTGACTTGCAGTCAACTAACTTTTCTAGGTGATTTTTAACTTGTTCTTTTTTTATTTTATCTTCTAAATACCTTCCCACTAGCATTCACTATGTTAGGCATTCCTTCAGACTTCTCAGTGAAGACCGAAACAAAGCAGTCATTAAGCATCTCTGCCATTCCTGTTATGTTTCTCCTCACTGACCAGTGGGCCTACCCTGTCCTTAGGCTTCCTCTTCATCCTAATGTATTTATAAAAAGTCATCTTGTTTCCCTTTATTCCCGTAGCTAGTTTGAGCTCATTTTGTGCCTTTGCCTTTCTAATCTTGCCCTTGCATTCCTGTGTTGTTTGCCTATATTCATCCTTTGTAATTTGTCCTACTTTCCATTTTTATATGACTCCTTTTTTATTTTTAGATCATGCAAGATCTCGTGGTTAAGCCAAGGTGGTCTCATTCTACAGGGAATAACACCTTTTGTCAACAGAGTTCTGTCAATAAAAGGCGTTATTGCAGCCTGCTTTGTCAACAGAACTGTAAGTAGTCTGGATGCTCTTTGTTGACAGAAGCTTTGTCCACAGTATCTGTTGGCAAAACTTCTGTCGACAAAAGCCTGTAGTCTAGACATACCCCCAGTGTCCTGTAGTTACTCTTGATCCGCTCAGTGTCACACCTCTCAGTATCATTTGTGCCCACATGGATGAGTAGCATGGGGTAGTAGTCAGAGGGCCGGATAATCCTCGACAATGCCTCCGTAAAATCTTGGATACGGCCCCCGGCAGACAGCATACCTCCTGGGATGAAATGTCAGGGCGACAGATGGGCACCTCCGTCCCCCTTAGAAGAGAGTCTCCGACCACCGCTACCCTTCATTTACATGCAGCCCAGCTGAGGAGCACAGTGCCCATAGCCGGGAATAGGTGTTGCCACTGGTGATGCATATCCACACATACCTCAGTGCACATAACAATATTTATGGCGCACACAAATGAAAATAATTAGAGGGAACATTGCTTAGAGGTGTAAAAAATCACCCGGTGCGCTCAGTGTTTTAATGCTGAATGTATAGACAAAGACTTGACTTCTATTCTTGGCTCTGTCCTGCTGGGTGACTTCAGGACACTCCCATTCCCACCTTCCCGTGCCTCAGTTTCCCCACCTGTTTCCCTGATACAGCACTTTGAGCTCTATGTATGAGTTCAGTGTAGTTCATGTTAAACCTTCCCGCGAGGCCAGGACTACATCTAACATGGTAGCTTTCGCTGAGTCCTGTAACTACACGTGTTTGATTCTCAGGCTTCCGGCGCTAAATAAAGATGTGGGTGGTGGTGGGGTATGTAGAGGACAGGAAATGAAGAACAGTGACGATCAGACACGAGGAGAGGATGGGGCAGAGCAGAAGGGCCGCGGCATCTCTGCTCCCTCACCGTACGCCCTGACGAGGATCAGAGCAGCGACAGCATCTGGGTTCCCAGCCCTGCCCTGAGGGGCTGGCAGAGAGTCTGCACGGGGAGGGGGGCTTTCTGCTGGGAGCCCAGAGGGGCAGCGGGGGGCAGGTCGGAGCAGACAGCGACTGCAGATTGTCCCTTCCTGGTCTCGTCAGAAGCCGACGTCGTTTGGCCATTTCCACCCTCTCGGTTCCTGCCACAGCCCCGATGCTCCTGTCTCTGTTCCTCTTGCTGCTCGGTGAGTGTGTGAGAGCCTGGGCTAACTCGCAGGGGGTGGGAGAAAATGGAGCCAAGGAAGCCCAGGGAGTCGGCAAATCCCCTCTAGCAGCAGAGGGTCCTGCCCTGCCCCCGCTGCACTTTGCCAGCAGCCTTTGAAACGGGGCCAGAGCCGGGCGCATGATCCAGGATCGGCCTCCCCAAGGCCTCAGGCTGGGGAAATCCCCCCCCCCCCGGTGCCTGCTCCCTGCCCCCTCGTTACACAGCCCAGGGGCCCATCGGCCCAGCTGCCCCGCGGTGCCCTGGGAGCTCATGGCCAGTTACTGTCCCCGGGGCCTAAATCCTTCCCCGGGTCCCTGCTTCCCCACCCAGACCCAGGCTGCAGGGCGGCGGCGTTCCCTGGGGAGCTGGGACCTGGCACTCAGCTGGATCCCACCCCTGGGGTGTCACTGGGCCCAGCTCCCCACGCCAGGCCCATGGGGTCAGGCCGGGCTGGGCTCAGATGCTTCTGGGGTGTCAGCGCAGCCTGGAGGCAGAGAGCAGGGAGGCTGTTGCCACTGGAGGGGGAGGGTGGTCAACTCTGTTCCCCACTCTGGCATTCTGTGTGCAGAAGGTACAGACCTGCCAGAGACCTTAAAGACCTTGCCTTAACAGCATTCTGCTTAAAAATAAAAACCAGCTTCCTTGAGGTCACAGATCCCTTCACCTTGGGAGGTAGCTGCCTCTGCCAAGTGAATAAAAAAACCCACCTTTCTTCTTAGGCTTTGAGTTCTTCCAAGGGGTATCCCCAAACTCTTTTCCGCCAAGAGAGCTTGGAAAAGAAAAACAGAAAACAAATTGTAATCTCTGCTAGATGACCTCTCAGTCTAGGCTTGCGTACACAGACCTCCTGCTGCTTTCTAGGATACAAGAATCATAGCGTCGCCTTAAAAAAGTTGTTTTTATTAACAAAACTAAAAGAGGGTATGTCTACACTACAATGTTAGTTTGAACTAACGGACGTTAGTTCGAACTAACATTCATAGCCACTACACTAGCGCTCCGCTAGTTCGAATTTGAATCGAACTAGCGGAGCGAATAGTTCGAACTAGGAAAACCTCATTTTACGAGGATTAAGCCTAGTTCGAACTTACTAGTTCGAATTAAGGGCTGTGTAGCCCCTTAATTCGAACTAGTGGGAGGCTAGCTCTCCCCAGGTTTCCCTGGTGGCCACTCTAGCCAACACCAGGGAAACTCTATGCCCCCCTCCCGGCCCCGGACCCCACCCACCCGATGCCCCCCAGCCCACCCCCTCTTCCCGGGACCAGGCTGGCGGCTCCCGGGAGCTTGCCCAGGACCGCAAGAGGCGGGCACCTTCCTGGGCTAGTGCGGACATCGTGGACCTCGTCCACGATCTCCGCACTAGGCACCGGAAAGTGGCCGTCTAGGGCAGGAGAGCTGCCAGCCTGGCCACCCAGGAACAGGTGTGCATGAAAATCAAGGGGGTCCACTGAGACCCCCCGACCCTGAGCCCTGAGCTTACAATGGCCGTCCTGGGTCAGACCAAAGGTCCATCTAGCCCAGTAGCATGTCTGCCGACAGCGGCCAACACTAGGGACCCTGGAGGGGATGGACCGAAGACAGTGACCAAGCCATTTGTCTCGTGCCATCCCTCTCCAGCCTTCCACAAACTTTGGGCAGGGACACCACTCCTACCCCCTGGCTAAGACTACTCCATGGACCCAACCTCCATGACTTGATCTCCCTTCCCTTTAAACTCTGTTCTAGTTGTAGCCTTCACAGCCTCCTGCAGCAAGGAGTTCCACAGGTTAACTCTTTGCTTTGGCAACAACAACAACAACAACAACTTTCTCTTACTAGTTTCAAGCCTGCTACCCATTCCTTTCCTTTGGTGTCCTCTAGTCCTTCTTTATGGGAACTCATGAAGAACTTTTCTGAATGCACCCTCTCCACCCAACCCCTGCTTTTAGAGACCTCTATCCTGTCCCCCCTCCGTCTCCTCTTGTCTAAGCTGAACAGTCCCAGTCTCTGTAGCCTCTCTTCATCTGGGACCTGTTCCCAACCCCTGATCATGTTAGTTGCCCTCCCCTCTCCCAGCCTTTCTCTTCCCCTCTCCCACCTCCTTTTCCCAGTCTCCCCCACTTTTGTTCAATAAAGACAGAGTCAATGTTGGAAGAAACGTTATCTTTATTTTGTACATCAATAAGAAGGGGGGCTAGGGAAGAAGGTGAGGGAGGAATGGGGTACGAGCCCCCGAGGGGGAGGACTGGGCTGGCTCTGCGGGCTTCTGGGGGTGGAAGCTCTCCTGCAGCCCCCCGATTGCCCCCTCTCTCCAGATGGCAGCCTGCGGCAAGTGCAGCCGGGCTGATGGCCGAGTGGTGTGATGTGCCCAGTGTGGGTACTCCGGGCAATTCAAGCCAGGACTGGTTTTCAAGCAGGGCACCCCTTAGAACTGTCTGTCCGGGGTGGGGGTCGGGACCCTTTAAGCGCAGCCCTCGGCTAGCCTGAGACAGCATCTCTACGCTCTAAGTCCTCTTCTGATGCCCTGCCGGCACTGCTTCCGGCCATCCTTAAGCCCTGTTCAGAGTCCACTCAATGTGGACTTGCTAGTTCGAATTAGCAAAACGCTAATTCGAACTAGTTTTTAGTTCTAGACGCGTTAGTTCGAATTAGCTTAGTTCGAATTAACTAATTCGAACTAAGTTAGTTCGAACTAGCGTTGTAGTGTAGACATACCCAGATATACTAATAAAGACTACTTGATTGCTAGATGTTACAGAGCAACTGAGAAAAACAAAATATAACATAGAGAATAATAATATCTCTGGGTGCAGCTTAGATATAGCGTGTGTGTGTGTGTGTGTGTGTGTGTGTGTGTGTCAGGGGGAGGGGGAGGAGGGAGGCACATGGGCTTAGCACAGAGTTTAACCAAACAACAAAACAAAGAAAAATAACCTAATCGCAACTGAATATACATTTTTCAATCTACTCATGATCTGTGGTGATCCATACTTTGAAGCCCAGTCCATTTCCATGCCCAGTACTCTTTGTAGGTTCAATTCATCTTGCTTCCCCCAGCTCCTACCTTAGGGTATGTCTACACTGCAAGGCTATTTTGGGATACTGGAGAGAGCCCAAAACAGCTACCCTGTGTCTACACAAGCTGCCAGTCATTTCAAAATATTTTTTTAAATAACGGGCGCGCTATTTTGCCATCTTGGTAAACCTCATTGCACGAGGGATCAGGGATGGCTCAAAATAGCACTTCATTTAAAAAAATTTGGCACCATGTAGGTGCGCCAAATTTCAAAATAAGCTATTTCAAAATAACATTGAAATAAGAAATGCATTTCTTATTTCTAGTTTAGGGTGTAGTGTGGACGCAGCCTTAAACTCACACAAAGAGATCAGCAGGCAGGTAGATCTATTCAATTCAAATTTCAACACCCTCTGTTGTTGGCTCTTCTGGCTCCCTGCCAACACCCCCATAGCTATCTGACTTTCACCCTTTAGTCACCAAATGCTGGCCAGAACTCCTCCTATTCACCACAGGGGGTTATCAGCATCTGGCTCCAGAGTTCCCTGTTACTGACAGGCCAGAGACACTGAGATGGGTTCGAGGCTGGGCTCCAGTTATGAGTTCACCCAGAATTCAGGGGTTCTGGGTCTTGGGGTCAGACTCATTATAGGGCTGGGCCCAAGTCACTTCAGCTCTTTTCAGGAGGGAACCTGGGGGTCAGGGCTCTGCACGGTGCCTGGCACAGCCTCATGGAACAGGCAGGGGTGCTCCTGGTGGGACAGGCAGGGCATAAAATGGAGCCTGTAATCAGTGTGGGGAACAGAGGCCCCAGAAGCTGTCCCTGGTATCTCACCGCAGGGGAGATTCCAGACTGGCACTGACCCCACGTCCCCTTTCTGTTCCCAGCACTGAGCCGCAGCAGCCAGGAGATCTGCTCAGCTCCCGGTGAGTCCAGTCTGTCTGTCCTCAATGCACCCAGGGCCTTTACCTCTCCCCCACCGGGCACTCCAGCCACCACCCCTTTGGCTGCTCGCTGCTGAATGCAGTGCCAACAGCAATGGGTTGGGAAGAGGGGCAGGCCTGGGTGAGGGCCTGAGCAGGGTGCAGATGCCTCCCAACTGACCTCTCCCTGCCCTGCTGCCTCCCAGCTCTGACCCAAGGATTTACCTTCCCTCAGCACCAGCTCCCAGCCCTTGGCCTCACTCCCAGCCGTCCTGCCCCAGCTGCATCCGTCAGTGACCTCAGCAGGGCCTGCTCTAGCACAGTGCACAGCACCAGGCATTGGCACCCAGCCCGACCAAGCCCTGAGGCCTGTACACAGCCCATTAGCCCCTGGGATAAAGCCTCCGGTCAGGTCAGAGCCTCCATCTGAGACACGGCCCAGACCCTCTTCTACTTACCTCCTGCCCCACTAACAGCACCAGGCACCAGCAACACCCCACTGACAGCTCTGCCCCCTTCCCCTCCCCAGGTGCTCTCCCTGCCCCCACCCTCTACCTGAACCAGACATTGGCCCGGCCAGGGGACTCCGTGCAGGTCAGGTGCTTCATGTCCTCCTGGCACCTGGCCACCCGCATCGTCTTTTGCAAGGACGGGGAGGAGGTTTCAGTCCAGACGGGCTCAAAGGAGAAGGCCACCTACGACTATGAGCATGTGGTGTCCGGGGGCAGTTCTGGGAATTTCTCCTGCGGGTACGAGATCAAGGACAGCGACAATCAGGTGACGAGATCCCAGCTCAGCCACACACAACACATCAGTGTCATTGGTAAGGTGTGAGCTGTGCGTCCGTGCGTGTCTGTGGGTGACATATCCTATTGTAGCCCTGCCCAGCAGAAACTCAGCATCCTGGGAATGGGGTTAATGACAGTGTGAGAACAGCAATTAAATGACACCCCCCTCCCCATCCAAACTGACATTCATCAATTTCCAAAATCTGAAACAAAATATCTCATAAAACGTCTTTGTGCAAAGTGTGTCCCAGGCAACCCCCCCCCCCCCTTCCTGTGTGTTTCACCCCATCCCGTGTTTCACCCTCACCCCTTCCTGTGTGTTTCACCCTGTCCCGTATTTCACCCTCACCCCTGCTGTGTGTTTCACCCCGTCCCATGTTTCACACAGCTCAGCTCGGCTGGCCCAGCCCTGGCACCAGGGTGACGGGATCATCATAGAAATGTCAGGCTGGAAGGGACCTTGAGATGCCGCCAAGGCCTGCAGGACAGAGTGAACCTAGACCAGCCCTGACACGGGGCTTGTGCAGCCTGTTACTAAGCTCTGACAATGGGGACTCCAGACCCTGCCCTGGAGGCCGGTTCCAGAGCTTCTCCTCCCTGCTACTGAACCGAACCCTCCCTTGCTGCAGATTAGCCCCATCGCCTCTAGCCCTGCCCTCCGTGGGCCCTTAGAACCACTGATCCCGGCCCCTGTGTAACAGCCCTGAGCAGATTTAGAGACTGTTACCATGTTCCCCGGCTTCTTCTCTCAAGACTAAACCTGCTAAGGATGTAAAATCCTGTTTAATTAGTTAACTGCTGAAACATTAAGTTTAACCAGTTAAAGAAGGCCGGGCTGCAGCACCTCCCTCCCCTTTCTCTCCATGGCTGGCTTGGAGCGGCCCCCACACCATGGGCTGCTTCTGATGCTGCACTGGGCTGTCAGCTGACACCTCCCCTGTCTTACACACACTCCCATTGCTGACTCAGATCCAATTTGTGACTCACCCTGAGCCCAGCAGCCCTACCCCCAGCCAGTGGCTGCCAGTGGCTAGCTGTGCTAGAGCAGCGTAGAGGCCTGGACTGGGCCTGCTCTGATCTCTGCTGTGTTTATTGCCTAGAGGGGATGGACCCAGCGGTGGGGATGCTGGGAGATCTTCTCTCCCCCTCCCACCTCTGGTAAATGCTTCTGGAGCATTTTTCCTTCTGGGTCCTTATGTAGGGAAAGGTGGGTCCTCAGCTGATAACCCCCCAGTCTGAGTGTAATTGCCATGACAATGGCTCTTGTGTGTTTATTGCCCAGGTGATGGCTCCAGCAGAGGCAGTGACGTTGGTTCATTCCCCCCAGGTAAATGCTTCTGAAGTGTTTCTGTGTTGTGGGGTCTTTATTTAGGGCAAAGTAGGTCCTGGCCTGGGCAGCCCGAGTCTTAGTGTGATCACCATGACGATGGATGTAGGAAATACGCCACATGTAACAGGGTGACGGGATCTTCCAACACAGAACATTCTCCCTGCCCCTTTCCTAGACTTTATCCAGCATGGCTGAGCCAGGCAACATCTTCACAGGGAAGGAAAATGGCTCTTCTAGAGGGGGAATCTAAATTCATGGGATGGGCAAGTTTCCTCTGGAGTTCCCTGCCCCCTCTGCTAACCCAGCAGCCAGTGAGTTATTGCCCCTCTCTGCATTCACTGGGTGGGGGGTTGCTCTGGCAGGAGGCACCAGACGCATCATCCCACCTGGGCTCCCAGGTTCTGTCTCCGTGTCATTAGCTAGTTATGCTCTGTGCTCCATGCCTGGCCCAGAGTGTCACACCCGGCGTGTGGGCAAACCCCTCTGCCAGGAACCTCAGCCCAGCACCAGTGTCTGGTTCCCAGGGAGCAACCGAGCCCCAGGAACTGAACTGATCAGAGCCCAAACCTGGCTGTTTGCCCCAACTCCCTGCAAAGTGTCCACATCAGCAAACAAATTCTGACCTTCCTCGATTGTATTTTCATCCTGAATCAGGGGAAATAGTCAAACATTCAGATTTTTCCATGGAACAGAAATTTAGCAACACTGAAGTGACCTCGTTGAAAAGTTTTTATTTTGAAGAAACAGCGTTTTCCACAGAAAACTGCTCCGCTGGGTATGTAGCGCCGACAGGTGGAACCAAACCTGAGAGCGCTGGAGCTTAGTGCATGAGACTCTACAGCAGGGTGGGAGAACCTTTTTTGGGTTGCAGCCACTGACCCGCAGGAAAATCAGTTGGGGGCCACACACAAGTGGCAAGCAAAAAAAAAAAAAACATTCCTCATAGATTCATAGAATTTAAGATCAGAAGGGACCATTTTGATCATCTAGTCTGACCCCTGCACAGTGCAGGCCACAGACTCTCACCCACCCACTGCTAGAATAATCCTCTCACCTATATCTCAGATATTGAAGTCCTTGAAACGATGGTTCAAAGACCCCAAAATGAAGAGAATCCTCCAGCAAGTGATCCATGCCCCATGCTACAGAGGAGGGCAAAAAACCTCCAGGGCCTCTGCCAATCTACCCTGGAGGAAAATTCCTTCCTGACCCCAAATATGGCGATCAGCTGAACCCGGAGCATGTGGGCAAGACTCACCAGCCAGACACCCAGACAAAAGTTCCTGGCCCCCAAATGAGGAGACAGACACTGCCCATTTACTCTTCATACTCCAGAGTCTGGGGGGAGGAGCAGCCTAGTAGATTTTGTGTGCTCCTAGTAGGGGCTGTGGGGTGGGTCAGTGTGGAGCCTGAGCCTTGGGGCCAGATTCAATCAAACCAGTAGCTGGATGCGGCCCCCGGGTCTGAGGTTCCCCACCCCAGCTCTACAGCTTGAGCTAAAAGTCAGTTGTAGAGCAGACTCATGGTATCTCTGTAAGTGTCTAAGTGCCACTATATGGGACAGGGACCCACACCCAGTAGGTGGCTTTCAGGTAGATCAGCCCCACACATGTGTCTGCTGGATGCCCAGGAAGCTCTCAAGTATGAGCTCAAGTCCAGCCCTATCCAGGACAGCACTTAGGCTGTGTCCAGACTCAAGGGTTTTTTCGGGAAAAGTAGCCTTTTCCCGAAAAAACTTCCCCTGCGTCCAGACTCAAGCCGCGTTCTTTCGAAATTATTTTGAAAGAACGCGGCTTTTCTTTCGATGGCGGTAAACCTCGTTTCACGAGGAAGAACGCCTTCTTTCAAAAGTTCCTCTTTCGAAAGATGGCGTTCTTCAATGTAAATAGGGCTTCCTCGAAAGAGAGCATCCAGACTCGCTGGGTGCTCTCTTTCGAAAAAGCGGATTGCTCTTTCGAAAGATCCGCCTGCAGTCTAGACGCGATCTTTCGAAAGAGGCTCTTTCGAAAGATGCTTTCGAAAGAGCCTCTTTCGAAAGAAGCCTGCAGTCTAGACATAGCCCTAGGTATGTGCTTCATTTTAAGCACCTGTGGAAAGTTATTTGTGCTGCGCTGAATTGTGATGCTTCCTGGAAGCAGGGCAGTTCCCATAGGAATGTTTCCTGCTTGAGGAACTTGCCCTGGCGGGATGGTAGAACCAGATTTATTTCTAGAAAAAATTATGAACAAAACGTGCCATGGATAATGTCACTGTTTTGATGGGGGAAAAAAATCATGAAACTGAACAAACGTTTTCCTTTGGTCTTACTTTGACTTAGCAGTTTCCTTGTTCAGAACATGACCTAAAATGTCAGCTGGATACACAGAGGGTTTGGCTTTGTTTCCTTTCCAAGCGACGTTTGTCTTCTGTTTCTGCATTTGGAAATCTAAAATGGAACAAGCCTGTTGGTTCTAAACCAAGCAAAACGGTGTCTTCCGTATCCAAATTATTGTAGGAAAGACTAAGAAGGTCCTAGCACATGAATTGCTTGGGGGAAAATTTTGTTTTCCTGTAATCGATGTTTGGATAAAAACAAACTTTGGGAAGAAAAATTGGTTGAAAATCTTCAGTGAACTTTTACTCCCAAAGAACAGCAGATAATGTTGACCTGCAGGTAACCGTGAGGTGAGCTTCCAGGTATACTCATGGAAACGTCAGGGGTCACTTACCACAGGACTCAGCCAGGTCCAGCCGGTGGGAACTGGCTGGTGGCTGCTTGGAGGGGCCATTCACAGCGAGGTTCTTTCCTAGGGCTGGATCTAAAGCTCCTGTTGGGAATTGCAGTCCCTGCTGTCCTGGTGCTGGCTGTGGCGCTTTGTTTGCTGAGGAAGAAAGGTGGGTATGAGAGTGAGGCCGAGCCGTGTTAGCAAATGTACAGTCAGACATGGCAGAGACACCCCTGAGATCCCCTGTCCCCAGTGTGCCTGGGATGGGGGGAGAGAGATGAGATAGACCCAGTGAAATGATCTTTGGTTTGGGGAGGCTGGGTGGATGCACAGATCAAAGAGACGATGAAAGAGATTGTCCTTGTGATTAGTAATTTGTGTTGCAGTAGCACCCTGGAGCCCCAATCAGGGGTGAGAGCCCCACTGTGCTAGGTGCTGTACAATATTTATTAGGTACGTTACTGTCGTGCCCGGGAGCCCCAGTCTGGAATCAGGACCCCCTGTATCCAGAGTTGCACTGATCAGCAATGAAGGGGAGAGTCTCTGCCCCATAGATGGTCACAAACTACGACTCAGCCAGGTGGATGGACAATCAACACGCAGGTCACTAAGGCTTTCCTGCATCAGACCCTAACAACTCTGTGCACAGCTCTGCCCTGCAGCCTTTCCTCACAGGGCCCCCTCGTGTCCAAACACAGGTGCCTGGCTTGGCATTTGCTGAGCTAAGGTGTCTTTATTGGCAGCCAAGCTTTTAAACAGTTCAGGTGTGGATGGGTGATCTGGAGGAGATGCTCTTGTTTCCAGGACCTGGTACACAATTCATTCTACCCCTGCTGGCTCCTCTCTTCGGGTATGTCTACACTACAGCGCTAGTTCGAACTAAGCTAATTCGAACTAACGCGTCTAGAACTAAAAACTAGTTTTGCTAATTCGAACTAGCAAGTCCACATTGAGTGGACTCTGAACAGGGCTTAAGGATGGCCGGAAGCAGTGCCAGCAGGGCATCAGAGGAGGACTTAGAGCGTGGAGATGCAGTCTCAGGCTAGCCGAGGGCTGCGCTTAAAGAGTCCCGACCCCCACCCCGGACAGACAGTTCTAAGGGGTGCCCCGCTTGAAAACCAGTCCTGGCTTGGAGTGCCCGGAGTACCCACACTGGGCACATCACACCACTCAGCCATCAGCCCGGCTGCACTTGCCACAGGCTGCCATCTGGGGAGAGGGGGTAATCGGGGGGCTGCAGGAGAGCTTCCACCCCCAGAAGCCTGCAGAGCCAGCCCAGTCCTCCCCATCGGGGGCTTGTACCCCATTCCTCCCTCACCTCCTTCCACTTACCCTTCCCTAGCCCCCCTTCTTATTGATGTACAAAATAAAGATAACGTTTCTTCCAACATTGACTCTGTCTTTATTGAACAAAACTGGGGGAGACTGGGAAAAGGAGGTGGGAGAGGGGAAGGTTAAGGCTGGGAGAGGGGAGGGCAACTAACATGATCAGGGGTTGGGAACAGGTCCCAGATGAAGAGAGGCTACAGAGACTGGGACTGTTCAGCTTAGAAAAGAGGAGACGGAGGGGGGGACAGGATAGAGGTCTCTAAAAGCAGGGGTTTGGGTGGAGAGGGTGCATTGAGAAAAGTTCTTCATGAGTTCCCATAAAGAAGGACTAGAGGACACCAAAGGAAAGGACTGGGTAGCAGGCTTGAAACTAGTAAGAGAAAGTTGTTGTTCTTGACAAAGCAACTAGTTAACCGGTGGAACTCCTTGCTGCAGGAGGCTGTGAAGGCTACAACTAGAACAGAGTTTAAAGGGAAGTGAGATCAAGTCATGGAGGTTGGGTCCATGGAGTAGTCTTAGCCAGGGGGTAGGAGTGGTGTCCCTGCCCAAAGTTTGTGCAAGGCTGGAGAGGGATGGCATGAGACAAATGGCTTGGTCACTGTCTTTGGTCCATCCCCTCCACGGTCCCTAGGGTTGGCCGCTGTCGGCAGACAGGCTACTGGGCTAGATGGACCTTTGGTCTGACCCAGGACGGCCATTGTAAGCTCAGGGCTCAGGGTCGGGGGTCTCAGTGGACCCCCTTGATTTTCATGCAAACCTGCTCCTGGGTGGCCAGGCTGGCAGCTCTCCTGCCCTAGATGGCCACTTCCCTGTGCCTAGTGCGGAGATCGTGGACGAGGTCCACGATGTCCGCACTAGCCCAGGAATGTACCCGCCTCTTGCGGTCCCGGGCAAGCTTCCGGGAGCCGCCAGCCTGGTCCCGGGAAGAGGGGGTGGGCTGGGGGACATCGGGTGGGTGGCTCTGTGCCGTGCCAGGTGCAGGGTCTGCTGGCTGGGTGCTAGCAGGCTTGCACCTGGCACGGGCACCGTAGCCAGCCCGTGCCCCTTTAAGGGGTCCGGGGCCGGGAGGGGGGCATAGAGTTTCCCTGGTGTTGGCCAGAGTGGCCACCAGGGAAACTTGGGGAGGGCTAGCCTCCCACTCGTTCGAATTAAGGGGCTACACAGCCCTTAATTCGAACTAGTAAGTTCGAACTAGGCTTAAGCCTCGTTAAATGAGGTTTTCCTAGTTCGAACTAAGCGCTCCGCTAGTTCGATTCAAATTCGAACTAGCGGAGCGCTAGTGTAGCGGCTATGAATGTTAGTTCGAACTAACGTCCGTTAGTTCGAACTAACATTGTAGTGTAGACATACCCTTCCATCCTTAGCCAAAGAGGAACAAGCCAGTTAGCCCAGGGAAATAAAAGAAAGGGAGAGCGGTGACGGAAAACCCTGTGTCTGTCATTTTTTCAAATGATCTATCTTGCCTAAAAGC
The DNA here is from genome assembly GCF_052426305.1 of Pelodiscus sinensis. Taxonomy (NCBI): domain Eukaryota; kingdom Metazoa; phylum Chordata; order Testudines; family Trionychidae; genus Pelodiscus; species Pelodiscus sinensis. Next base: position 22,715,081 of record NC_143069.1, on the reverse strand, counting down.
CTGTCAGGGATTGGGCTCTGTTGCAGGAGGTGCTGGCGAAACACTCCGTGGATTTGGGTGCTACAATTCCTGAGTGTCGTCCGCCTTCCTGCCCCCTCCCCCCACCGAAGCGCTTTGGAAGGCTCACAAAGGACAGAGACCTGCCTTTTGAAAATCCGACTCCCCACCGGTGTCTCAAGACAGGCGGCTCTCTCTCGCCAAAAACGCAGGCAGCAGCGTGGGATGACAGGCAGCCAGGTCGCAAGGGGAGGTGCTTTTTAGACCAGTTCCCTCCTGGCACTCCGTACTGCTGCCTCTGTATCAGAGGCAGCAGCACAAGCTGGCAGCAGCCCTTGCCTGGGGGCTGGGTCTGAGCTTCTGGACCTGGTGCAAACTGGAACTGAGCGAGGCTGCCTGCCTGCCTGGCTCCTAACACACTGTAAATGCAGAGCCGCAGAGGGGGTAGGTCCCGGACCCAGCGCGAGCCAGGACTGAGACAGCTGGCCCCTGGGGACTATCGAAAAGTCAAGTAACCGATAAGAAATCATGAGGTTAATTGACTACTCAGTGAATATCTAACGTCCCTAATCCCTTTTCATAGTTCCCCTCTGGACTCTCTCTCCTAAAGCATGGCCCTGAGATCTGGACACAGTGCTCCAGCTGAGGCCTCCTCCGTGCCAAATAGCTAGGGGTACGTCTACACTACAGCGCTAGTTCGAACTAACTTAGTTCGAATTAGTTAATTCGAACTAAGCTAGTTCAAACTAACGCATCTAGAACTAAAAACTAGTTCGAACTAGCGTTTTGCTAGTTCGAACTAGTAAGTCCACATTGAGTGGACTCTGAACAGGGCTTAATGATGGCCGGAAGCAGTGCCGGCAGGGCATAAAAGGAGGACTTAGAGCATGGAGATACTGTCTCAGGCTAGCCGAGGGCTGCGCTTAAAGGGTCCCGACCCCCACCCCGGACACACAGTTCTAAGGGGTGCCCCGCTTGCAAAGAAGTTCTGGCTTGGAGTGCCCTGAGTGCCCACACTGGGCACATCACACCACTCGGCCATCAGCCCGGCTGCACTTGCCGCAGGCTGCCATCTGGGGAGAGGGAGTAATTGGGGGGCTGCAGGAGAGCTTCCACCCCCAGAAGCCCGCAGAGCCAGCCCAGTC